>NC_088370.1:36283372-36292353 GCF_034508935.2 Berghia stephanieae | reverse complement strand
CAAAAGTCGAATCCATCCGACATGAAAGCTGGTTTCATTACAGAACAAGAACAGCGAAAGTGGCAAAAAGTCACCAACTGATACTGATACTGGGGGGGGGGGGGGGGGGGGGGGGGGGTATACGAAAGACAGCAAGAATGATGTGCTTTCCCTGGCCCGCGACCAAAGGTCAGGGGTCACCAACCAGAAAACCAAATGAGTGGATCAACAACTGATATATCAGGGAAATAGAAAAGTAAAAGACAGCAAGAGAAGTTTGCGTTCTCCGGCTCACAATGAAAAGTCAAAGGTCACCATCCAGAAAGGAACAGCAGAATTGGATTTACTACTTATTTGTTCCCCCTGGTGTTGTCTTCATGTTCGAATTTGAATAGTGAATGTCTAGTTTGTGAAAGCGTGAATCCTCAGATCTGTCAGAGGTCCATACAGTTTAGTCGGCAGAGGAATGGTACCAGGCCAAAAATCCTCTTTTGCTGTTGGATGCTTTGAGCAGGTCAGCTATATATTACATACGAGTATGGGCAACAGGACATAATTGATTCATCCAGCTCAATGCACTTCACTTCACAGCAGTTCACAACGCTTGCTTTTGTTAGCTTCCCAACAAGCTGAGTGGAGCTAACTTTCCATTTCATATACTGCAATTACATATGAACGAGTCACCTTTTCGACCTTTTTTTGTACTAGTATTCTTACAGTATCTGGTCATCATTTTTGCAGTCGAATACCTACTCATTCACACTAGAGTCCAATGGGGCAATGTGCCTTGCCAAGGACAAAACGCTGGTGCTAGAATGTTTGATATTGTTCAGTGTTAACCACCACACTAAACATTACTCATATTTTATTACAAGATGCAGTGCCAGTAAACCTGAGAAGCAGGCTGAAAGGATAAGATCAGAGCTGCCAACCCCATCTGATGAGAATGTGTACAATGGGACCTCAAAATGGGGGAGATTTCATAAAAATGGGTACAATCCTGAAATCGACGGAAACTAACCATTGTGAAAGTAAGAGTAAGGTATAATTACATAAAGTCACACCGCACGAGCTCAATTGCAGCAACCATGATGTTCCCAAGACTATAATCCAATCCTTTCAGAATTCTACCTCCCAGCATGAAGATCATAATTGGTCAAAAAGTATATGAATATCCACTTGGTCACCAAGGTTTCTCAATAGGCTAGTAATAATAAGAAAACTGAAGTAACTCTGTACACTGAAAATGGGTACAATCTTGGGCATAGTTGCCAACTTTTCAAAAATAAAATAAGGAACGCTTATTTGGCCGGGGATGAGGGGACGACGTGTCCCCCCCCCCCCCCCCCCCCCCCCCCCCCCCCCCCCCCCCCCCCCCCCCCCTTCATCAAATCGCAACATATAAAAGTCAGCCTTTTTAATTACTATTACTAACACTAACAAGTTTGAGATAACAGAGGCTAGTCCAAATTAGTACCAGCACATTTGAATCGTTACAATGACACTTTCCACAATGAGATCAAGATTTCAGAAGAGACAATATAAAGAAAGAATTCAACTGCCTCAACTTTGATAAGGACCAATACACAAGAAGCACAATTGTAAAATAAATGAAATAACTTAGGATGGTTAGAAATGCATAACTGCCAACCGTTTTGGGTTTAAAAAATAGGTGAGTTCGGCTAAAAAGTAGGCGATTTTCTTTCATGCAACATAATGGTCTTTAAGTAGTACACAATAATAGTAGTTATAGTAAAATGCACCTCTAAATATTGGAGAATTCCTACTTCTTTACTTTGACAAGATAAACACACCTAAAAATGGACTATACTTATTTTTCTTGAACCTAAACCGTTAAAAAAGCTTGCTTGAAAAAAAATAAATCAAAATCAAATGAAGATGTCTTTTTAAAGGGATTAAATTTACATTTCGTAAATCATAAAAGGGAAATAATCATTGTCATGTTTAATCTATATAAGCAATTGATTTTCTGATTGAATACCTTCCAATCAAAGATGTGGATTTAATTTTATTTTTAATTAAAATAATATTTGTAACAAATAGTGAAAGTATCAATACTGTCTTAGAATAATAAAAGTATATCGAGGCTAACATCCTATTCTATGCAAATCTCCAATACATTATGAAAGGTTTGAGTAAAAAACAGGCGTCATATAAACAACTGGAATTTTTTTAATTGTTGAAAATCATTTAGATAGAGGCATAATTCAAATTCAAGAGCTACACAGGAATGGGGATTATGCTGTGCTGATTTAAACCCTGCTCATCCTCTCTCACTGGACACCAATAATAATAATAATAATAATAACAATAATAGTAGTAGTAATAGTAATAATAATGGATCAATAATAATAATTCATTAGGCTCACATGCCGTGTTTACCACAAATTAGTCAAAAATTACAAAATACGGATTTTGAACTAAAAATAAGGACTTATGGACTCAGGAAGTCAAATACGGAACAAATCCGTTTTTAACGGAACGGTTGGCAGCTATGCTTGGGGGAAATGCGTACAAGCGTACAATCGCTGAAAATTCCGCATTTCTTTGCAGTAGGTTGGCAGCTCTGTAAGATATTGCATTACAATTACAACACTGAAATACTGGGTTTGAGCCCTGCTTTCAGCACCTATCTCTCTTTTGAAACCTTTAGAAAAAGAAAAAACAAAACAAAAAAACCCCAACCCCCTAAAAAAACACCAAAACTTAGCCCTTGTTGCTCACTTCAAAAGCCGCAATGCAACTCTGGTATTTAAAGCATTATTAGCATTAAGAAAAAAAAAATTGAGCTTTTTTATATAGCGCAATATACATTAAACATACTCAAAGCGCTTTACAAGGGGTCCCTGGCCAACAGCAACACTTAACATTTAGGATGGGACATGCCGCTTCTTATGCGATACACTGTATTTCATTTTTTGGAGAGACAATGCTGTTAACGACCAGGTACTCATTTTACACCCGAGTATGGTGACAGAATGTGAGTAAAGAGCCTTTTCCAAGGACTCCAACTATGCACCGAGCAAGGCTAGAACCCAGGACCTTCCGATACAAAAGCGAGTATCATACCACGAGAACATAGCCGCACAGACCACATAGCCGTACATCAAAGTGCAACACGCATTCATCAAACAACACAGGACAGCCAGAAAAGTTAGTTGAATCCGTATTTCGACGAATACTTGAACACAACTATACGACAAAGGACATAAATTGTGATGGAGCCTACTGATCTCACTGTTTGCACAACCAGGTTTGGTAGATTGGATTGTGAAGTTATTCATGCATTTTTGTTGGCAAAATAGTGAATATTAATATTATCCACTGCGGAAATGCACACTACCACTCCAGACAACATGGCAAGCTGGATGGCATGAGAGGAGGTGTGGGCAGAAGG
Source organism: Berghia stephanieae (assembly GCF_034508935.2). Lineage (NCBI taxonomy): Eukaryota > Metazoa > Mollusca > Gastropoda > Nudibranchia > Aeolidiidae > Berghia > Berghia stephanieae. Next base: position 36,288,956 of record NC_088370.1, on the reverse strand, counting down.
ATGAAAAGAGGGGGGGGGAGGCGCTTGTCTCCACAACCTTAGCCTTTATAAAGTTATAACCTGAGACTGAGACCATAGCTGTCTAAGGTTGCCTGTCAGAGGCAACAATCAGCCCTGCTGATCCTGAGCATTATTCATAATTTTAACACAGGAGATATAAGAAAAAAATGCATGACATTGTCGGATACCGCAATGCAATCCCTTCATCAGTGAGTCATAATATTGTGATAAATGCTCACAAACTATGGGGCCTTCGAGGATGCAGTGAAAAAATTTACCTTGTTCGTTGAGCTCGTGAATTTGTCGAACGCGTGTTGCACTGTAATTAGTTAATTTTTGGAAATCTTTTATCAAAACAGATTCTAAACACAGAATTTTCCCAGAAAATAAAGGAATTTTATATTTTATTCTTCAAACTATAAAGGATAAAATACTATAAATAACATGGCAGGGAAAACAAGTCTTGAATTCTCATTTGAGACTCTACAATGAGGAAATACCATGCAATCGGCTTATAATGTCAAGATTGAGACTGCTGAAATCATGTCACTGTCACTATAATATCCATAAGTTGTCATATCCTATCAATACATAAAATGAAAGAGAGAATAAAGGGATACATAATTAAGTCTATATGTAGGGGCGGGACTCCTCAGGGCAAATCTGCCATCAGGAAAGTTTTGACAAGAGCATGAAAGTCGCTGTAACCTTGATTTGTTTGTTTTTAAGGGTTTTACGGCGCTTGCAAGACATTTTCATTTAGGTTATATCAGTGCCAGTAAAAAGGAAGAAAATGGGACAGTTAAAAGTTCTAGAATTACAATTAAAGCACCCAAGAAAAAGTAAGACATAGGGGAACTGGGAACAAATAGATGTAGATTCCAAGAGCATACCACCAATGCACCTAGTTTGAGATCACCTATAAGTCTCATCCAGACACAAGCACAAAATCCAACAAAGAGGAATACACTCAAATGCCTACATTATACATTAAAATAAAAATAATACATTACAGAGAGATGATTTACAAGGAAAAAAATATCTCCCAAAACAATAACTATGCATTTGACTGTTTCCCTCCCATCTAGGACTCCGGCCAGGGCCAGGACAAAACCAAGTAATCTCATGCCAAGACAAAGACAGAAAGCAAGTTGGAAAACAGATATAAGGGGATAGAAGACACAGTATGTACCCCCCTGCCCACTATGGGAGGTCAGGATCCCCACCGTCGCTGTAACCTTAAAGAGAGAGAAAAATATAGCTATTCTGACTCAAGATGCGACTAGTCTGCTTACTTAAAAATATGATATCAGAGGATAAACCCCTCTTCCCCCCCCCCCCCAATTTTCAAGGAATTCCGAGGTTCCATAGAAGAATCCCACCCCTGTCTATGATTGATAGGATAAATTTACTTCAGGACAAAGAGAGACTAAAATAAAATGAAAAGCAAGGCAAGGAAGTCAATAATGAATTAACTCACTCAATCCTAGAGATTTTTGCTACTTTTCAAAATTGGAAAAAATGTATTAAAAATGATCATGTACATAGATAGTTTTATTCAACTAACATTAACACGCAAAAAACTAAATAGGCCTACATTAGCTTTGATCCTAGGCCTATAATTTGTCTCATAAAAATGTAATAAATGGGCATGGGGTAAAAGTAACCAGGGTAAACTATGATGGATATAGCCTGTGTTAGGGTTGAGTGAGTTAATGTTTGGCTCTGATAGGCTGTGAAAGCAAGAGCTTTTATAAGACTTGAAATTGCATAATCTGACAAGAGGTGAGATGCATTTTTATAAAATGAATTGTCAAATTTTATATTCTTTTAGATTTGTCCTAACTATCGATATATTTTTTGTTAAAAGAAGAACTTTGATGTAATGTAACTGTAATAAAGTAATAGTAGGTAACATTTGTAACTGACACCTTCAAGGGAAATAACTATTACGATAATGTTTGGAAACTTGAGACATGAAATATGTCCCTTGTTTTATTAATAAAGTTGTAAACAATCAATGGCTGACTGACTGTCTTGAATCCTAACGAAGAACCCACTAGAATCTCGAGCTACCTCAGTAACCTTTAAGTCTATTGTCCTTGTAAGCAGATTGCATAGTACCCACACATTCATAGGATGGGCATTACCATCCGTGACGACAGCTGAGAGCAAAGACCGTGAGCCACGTCCAATTCTTTATACCCTTCGCGTAGCTCCTTCCCACTCTCTTCCACATTTCCACTGATGGCTTCCAGAGAGGCTGCATACTGATGCAATGGGGGAAAAGCATGTCCTGCTTTAGACGATATCTTCTTCAGAATATCTTCCGATTCCTTCAGAGTAGCTTCCAGTTTCTCTTCGTACTCTTCCCTCTCTTCATCCGTCTTGTTTGGAATGTAAACATCTTTTGTGGCAATTTGATGCCTTGTATCGTTTAGAGCTGAACATAAATTTGTGTAGTAAGCACCGACTTGGGGTAGTTTCTCTTCCAGAGAATCTAACTGAGCTTGTGTGCTATTTAAAGCAACGTCGATCTGTGAAAAGACCTTTAGTCTCTCTAGCTCTGTTTTAGACTTGGATAATTCTGCACGCTTTTTTTCATGCAATTTCCACAAGCCATGCAACTGTTCCATGGCTTGTTTTTCCTGGTCTTTGAATGACTTCTTAGCAGTGGTCGACAGATATAAAGCCTGAAGGTACCGAGCATATTGAATATCAAGTTGTAAATTCGTTATTTTGTCAGCAGTAGAATTTGGTCTTTGAACCTGAGCTGAATTATGTTGCAAAACATTGTCTGTATCTGATCCATCCCTGTCACTGAGAGCCATGGTGTAACTGGGAAGAATGCTGGAGGCATCAATTTCGTACGGGTAACACGAGTCATCCTGAGTAGGGGTCGATGTAAGTTTTTTACTTAAGTTCTTGCCAGTAGTTAAAGTTGTTGTAGGAGGTGTGCAATTATTTTTCGTTGCATCCAACAGTCTATTTACACTTGAGGTTGATTTTAAACGAGCCTTTGCTGTCATAATTTTGGGTTTTGTGACGTTTGAGAGGGAACGAGAGTTAGACATATTGGAACTTTTTGTTGTATTGAGAGTTGTGTTGCTTTTCTGGGATGTGGAGCTTGCATTTTGCATAAACCTGGAAGCTACAACACGACCAGGTTTTTTCTTAGCTGATCTAGGTCGTTTAGCGTTGATGTCTTGTGACTTGGGGTTATCTTCAAGAATTTTCTGCTTTTGTTTAGGTTTATCATTAATATCCTTTTTTTGAGTGACATATTCATACAGAGAGCAAGTCTCAGAATCCGAGTCATTTTGATATTTCAACATTTCTTTGTTCTTCGCTGCCTCAATTTTTGGAGTCCTATCAATTCGGTCATGTTTGTTCATATTATTTTCACTATTCGCAGAAGCATCTGATTCCATATCATAATCTAATCTCGGCAAAACAGATTTCTTTGAGAGACAATCCTCTCTTGATGGCAAACTGCTGGAATTTGAGGTTCTCACAGATAAGTAATGCTTAGATGTCTCCAGTGGAGAAGAACTCCTTGGATGACCAGAGGCTGGAGGTGACGATTCATGACTATACAGTGACAAAGAGCTGATATTGGTTCCAAGTTCCTCAGCAAGAATTTCCTTTATTATACCACGACTATGCTCTGAAATTAACTGACCCTTACTTTCTTTTTTTTCAACCACCAACTTTCCTTTTTTATCATCATCATCATCATCTTCCTCATTATGTAAACTGTAATTAGTGTTTGTGTTAATGTCACCATCTCGACGACTGCTTAAGTTCCTTCCATCAGCTTTTGGTGAATCGAATACAAGAGAAATCGGGCCTCGTCTTCCTGTTGAAACCGTTGTATTTTGAGGCGAGGCCTGATCTAATCCAGACTGACGCAGCTTCTGGGATCGACTAGGAGTATGACATATAACTCGAGCAGGTGAATCCTCATATTCTACTACAACTTCCACTTCTGTATTGTCAGGAGATGATCCGAGGTGGGAAGCATCGCAAACCATGATAGGTTGTTGACGTTTAGTTGTACTGGTGCTGGAGGCCATGCTAAGATTCACCTCAGAGTCTGATAGATCAAGAAATCTGGATGGAGGTTCAGCTCGGGGCGAGGCATATTCTGTCAAAGCAGGCACAGCCCTACAGGGACTCATTGTAGGATCATCCTGGACATCCCTGGACACTGTGAGAACAAATGAAATGAAGACATTGATTTTATAAAGTCAATGAAGAAAAAAAATGGAGCTTTTATATAGCGCAATATCCACTAAACATGTTCAAAGTGCTTTACAAGGGCTCCCTGACCAACAGCAACACTTAACACTTAGGATGGGACATGATGCCTGTTAGGCGGTATAACAATTTTTTAGGACGCTGTTAACGGCCAGGTACTCATTTTACATATTAAATGTTATAGTTATATTCATTTTTATACATTAGTTTTTTACAGTCCACAGCTTCTAGCAGCTTGGTAGTCATTAATTACCCATGCAGGTCATACAATAGAGAACATACAGTACAAGTGACCAGTGAGGCATATTTTTGTGTTTGCACTTTTAGACATCTCAGTGTTAGTTGAACAACATGAAGGTATCGTCAAAAGGAAAAGGTTATAGACCATAGTTCAGATGCATTTACAAAAAGATAGAGGACAACATTTACAAAATGATAAGTTCAGACAGAGAACAAAAGTAGACCCATGAGCAATCTATTTGCGAGTCTACACTGAGATTAGAGCTGTGGAGACCCAGGATTCATTCACTGGGTACCCGAGTGCAAGCAGCAGATCATAGGAATCATCAACTTGCTTCCCGGATCACTTTAGTAGCTGGCAATGAGACCCAGTGTGTGAGTACTACTTGGTGTTTGAATATTACAGACCAGGTGTTTGTTATGGACTGATGTCAAATGTATGGTAAAAGTTATGTTTGGTTGTAAAATATATTACGTCTTTCGGTTTTCTTCCAAAAAAAAACAATTTGTCCACTGATTCATGTAATACCAATTTTCAAAATGCTTTCTCAGAAAAAAAATCTGAGAATTTAATTTTGAGATTTTTGCCTCATTTTCTATTTTGTTCAGTGGTATTCATAAATACAGAGCAGGTGGCAGCTACTTCTAAATATTCAATCCAGGATATTCAGCATCTAGAATTTTTTTTAAAAATTGAAAAAAAATTTTTTTAATTCCCTTTATTCATCCCAAAGGGGAAATTTGTCTCAGAGATTTATTCCAAGGGAAGACTAGAATAACCCAGGCATCAGCCGCAGTGCAGTACCGCAAACTGAGCTAGGGCGAGGTGACTTGCTCAAGGCCACACAGCGCAGCAGGGGGTGAATGAACTCTGTATCTTTCGGGTGCGAAGCAAAGACCTGTACCCTCTGAGCCACGCTGCCCTTGTCTTCTGGCACTTTTCTACTCACTTCATATCTTGTTGTTACCAACATAAGTGCCTGCTCCACTCACTTTTCTGAATTAAAAATTCACCCCATACACCGGAGCATACTCAATGTCTCAATCGTTTCTATGTTATATGTTTGTGATGAGAATATTGGCT
>NC_088370.1:36270872-36278372 GCF_034508935.2 Berghia stephanieae | reverse complement strand
GATGCAATTTCAGCTCTGAATGAAACTCGAGTCATATCGCTGTTGTTGCTTCTCGATGAAAACTTTAAGGTTACTACATACTACTGAAAACCAGTAATGTAACAGAAATATTAATCTCGCCGTTGAGGGATTAAAGCATCTCTTTAATTTTTCGAGTGAACGAAATGGACTTCTATTGTCAAGGTGTTGTCGCATTATGTCTCGTCGCTTTATTTTTTAGTTGTATTCTCTTTCGTGATTATTTTTTGATTACGTTTGGAATAATTAAAATCTACTGGTATTGTCATTTCATTGTGAATGTGATTATTTGTGGTTGAAATATTTTTTTTTAAAGGTGAAAAAAAATTATAATTAAAATAAATAAATAAATAAATAAATAATATATATATATATATTATATATATATATATATATATATATATATATATATATATATATAATATATATATATATATATATATATATATATATATATATGACCGGATCATCTTTGCCCAACCACTGTAAATAGGCTAGAACCGCCACTGACTTCAACTTCTTTGTTACTGATTTCTATCAAAGTCCAGGATTGAATTGTCGTTGGTAGTGGGTTTTTTTTTACATTCAAGGAAACCCTCTATAACTTTTGTTTCAGTGATGGTGATAATGGTAAATATGAGAGCGAGCCTAATTTGGAAGCATAATATTTGAATTATGCATGTGGTCACTTGAAGCTTGTTCATGTAAAAGAATGATCAACTAAAGTCACGAACCGCGATCTTAACTAAAAGCAGTGTATTTGTGCGAGTTACCAGTGAAAAGACTTTAATTCTAGCCCCAACTCTCAAGCATAATTGCATGGACATAAGCCTAAAGAAAAAGTTTATATGGTAAGGAGATCCTTAATTTAATTTGCTTCTTTTATAGGCTACTGATAAACTTGATATTAATAAATGTTCCTATGTCGTGAACCACTATTACTAGGCACTTTGATAAAATTTTCAAACTCAAAATATCTTGATTTGACTCAGTCAGGGGGATGGGACTTGAAAAAACATAAAATTTGATACCTTATTTGTTTCTCTACGACCTACGGTTCCAGAGTTATTTATATTTTTCTATTGAAATTTTTTGCCAATTTTACAGAGAGAATCTGTGATCTCACTGCTGCCTCAAAACCAGCATCTCGCGGCGATCGGGAAATTTTGAGTTTTACAGTCAACATGGCCCACTTATTGTTTTCAGTAATTTTGTTTCAATTAAAAAATAATTGGCAAGTGTTAGGTATCATTTTAATGGTCAGAAAATAAGCTTTATTTTCATATAAATCATTTTTATGGATAGAAAGTATGGAAAAAATTAAGGATAAATGAAAAGGGGGAAAAATATGAGGTTTTTGTCCTAAAAAGTGGGGTTGATGGCGGAAAAAATAAAATAATGAGCGACTGCATCAATTTTGATGAAATTTGGCAGAGATATTCTTCAATTAATTGTCTATCGATGTATGAAGTATAATTAAAATGTATCCATAATTTAAAAAGTTCTTATAATTCAAAAATTTATAAATTTTTATTACATAAGCTTTCTGAGAAATACAATCAGGAATTAAGAATTAAATACACCGTTAGAAAGCTTGTTTTGTGCCCTTTATAATGATACCAAAGTTAGTCACATAGGTTCACAAATAATGCCATGGTGACCAAAACAGTAAAGGGTCAAAAATAAAGTTCCAAAAAACGAGTTTCACCTTACAGTGAGCCTATCGGCGGCCACTGGACTGGAGTTATCAAAGTGCCTACTATTACTAGAGAGGTGGGCCTTTGGCCGACCAACCTCCGCTGCACGTCCAACTCGCCTTGAGCATGCATTCACGTAAAATATAAAGATTTTTTTTTAAAACCTACCTCTGTTTCAAAAACTAGCATCTTTCAACTTTCTAAGAAACATTTTGATTTTTCAGAACTTTAGTTCGTTAAAAAAATACCGGCCAATCTGACCCGTTGAGTCGAATGAAAACGAAATTTTGTTGTTTACACGGTTCAAAGGAAATGTCGTAAATAAGCTTTCATGGACTTCCTGTGTTGTTTTTACAGTGTCACGTGACCTTTTTGAGAAATTTGTCGTCTGCTACAAATAATTAGACCGGTAGGGGGTAGATATTTTCGTTGGCGAAGAGAAAAAGTGAGTATTATTTCTTGGACTTGTAGAGAGGCCTAGGGTCCACCAGCAGTCAAGTTGATTGAATAAAAGAAAAAAAGGCCTTTTTTATCCGCCGCCACCACCACCGTGAGAGTGGAGGAGGGGGGGGGGGTGCATGCCGACGAGAGGGAGACGTGTCGATTGGTGACGTAGACATCTCAAGGATGCTGGCAGTTGCAGTTGCAGGTGTTCTTAACCCCTTAACAGCGAAGCAAATTTTTTGCTTTTAGATAGTAGTTTGCTTTTATCTTTATTATTGTTAACGGGGAATACAGCGTTTCCACCAAGAGAGTAGTCAGACTATCGCAACTCGGACTTCAATTGTCTATAATAGTTTTGCCGTTACTTGTCTTTTGATGATAGAAGATTTGGTGTTAGGTCAAAGATCGAATTTCGCCGCTAAAAGGTTGCATTGCTACTGGGTTTGCTCTTCCCCCTACCCACCTTTTTTTTTCTTCTTTTTTTTTCACCTTAGTATTGTTGATTGCTGCTATTGCCTTTTTTATGATTAGCAAGTGCCGTAGGAGTCTCACTGGATGCAGGATTACTGCAATTAACCCTTTGCCAGTGACACTGATTTTTTTGTTTTTCAAATAATAGTCTTCATTTATATTATTTTTTAACGCGGAAAAAACAAACGTTTCCACCATAAGAGCAGTAAGAATATTGATAAAAAGCGCTTTGAGCACGTTGGGTGGATATTGCTCTATATAAAAGCTCAAGTTTTTAAATTGTAATTTGTTTTTTGTCTTTTGATGAAAACGGTAAGATTTTATTTTTGGTCCAAGTAAGATTGATATTCGCCTTTAAAAGGTTAAGTTGTTTTGTTTTTTCAGTTTTTTTTTGTTTTGTTTTTCAAATGCGGATACGCTGCTTCTTCCTTTTTTTTTCCTCAACTGGCAAGCTATCGCCGTACTTACCCGCATGGCTTGCACACACAAAAGGATACATCTAAGTCACAAAACCTTACATCCAGGTCACAAAATCAGACAACTAGGCCACACATCAAGACATCTCTGTTTCGTTTGTTCCAAGATAGCAAAACAAACCAGACGTCTTGGAGTTCGAAAAAGCTTTCCATAAAATATTTGGTATTTGCAAGACCCCCAGAAACCAATTCCCTATACAGCTCTTGTGCACGGTTACTTATGACCTTGATTTCTTTCGTACCCACCCCCCAAAATGCCACTTATTGTGTGGTATAGGCAGAACATAGTAAATAGCTGGACTGCCACATGCGTGACTAAATTGGCCAAAGAGAGAATCTATACTTTGGCATTAGACACCCATTACCTGATGTCTTGGTTTTTAATCCTAGCCTAGTGAGAGAGAGAAAACAAAACAATCATACATGTATCTGCAAACAACAGAACGTTTTCATTTTACATTGAGATGGGAAGGGGAAGGGATAACATTATGACAAGAGAGAGAGAGAGAGAGAGAGAGAGAGAGAGAGAGAGAGAGAGAGAGAGAGAGAGATGGGCGGGGGGATGGGGGGATAGTAAGGGGGAATGGGTAAAGATGAAAGAAACAATGGGTTGCCTGATGACGTAGATCAAAGGATTGTTACAGCGGTGTTCACGGAGCGTACTTCGTGAAATTTTAACCTTTTACAGTGACACTGATTTTTTTCTCCAGATTGCTTATGCAGAATAAATCGTTTCCACCAAGAGAGCAGTAGTAAGAGTATATTTCGACTCGGGCTTCAATTAAACTATAAATCGCAAAGCTTGTCTTTTAATGATAACATTAAGACTAAGATCTGGAGTTTGGGGAGTGTAAGATGGAATCTCGCCATTAATGGTTAAAATTGTTTTGATTTTAAAAAAACAACTCACACACACACACACACACACACACACACACACACGAGCGCGCGCGGTCACGACAGCGAGGACCATCACTGACAGAATGTTGCAACGGTAAACCGGTTTACGTGTACATAGATCCTGAGGCTAGATGCCCCGTTACCGTGTACATAGGCACTCCCAAAAAAAAAGGAAGAAAGAAAGAGACACACACACACACATACTCACACACACACACACACACCACACACACACACACACAGTCTCGCATCCTCTACGAACTAATTTTGCGCACCAATTTTTACTGCACTTATGTACCAAATTGCATACCTATCTAGGGACACTTTTTTCCGTATCTTTTTCTCAATAAACTTTTTAAAAAACCTTTGTTTTGCGCGGCTATTGCGCGGCAGGCGGCTGGCACTAGGGGGCACCAACCTATGGGTCAGACGAGAAAAACACACGATTTAGCGAGGAATGAATCATTAAATATTTAGGATATAATTTCAAACACAACTTTTGAAATTCATCAAGGATTGTCTAGTACCGAATGTTTTTTTATAGAAAACAAATGTATCTTCAAATCTAAACTGCTTTTGACGGTAAGCGGTAAGTTTTTATTTATTTTTCTGTCCAAACGAATTATTTGTCCTGGTTATAGAAGCTAAGTATTGGTAACACCGGCTCAGCTCTCTATACTCCATCCCATCTGGCGGTTCATCCAACCAAGACAAATGAAAATAAAACTCCCATAAAGCCATATATTTTCAGAAATTCATGTAAAATATAGAGAGGAAAAAATTAAGGAAAAGTCTCCACCGAAGTGGGCGTTCTCCATATACGTAGAGTACATATATGGGCGGTTAAAAAATGCCATGCATCATATTTCTTAATCCATGCATCTCGGCATCACTCGAGGAGTCCGGGCAATTTGTCCGAATAGGTACTTTCTTTGGTAAAAAATTCAAATTGGATTTAGCTCAATGAAACCTATACAGTGCACTCTGGATACGTCGATGTTGCCTAAGTCGATTTTTACCCAAGTCGATTTTTTTTCTTGGTCCCTCCCCCTTCTTCCTATATAACATTAGTAAAAAACAAACAAACTCCACATAAGTCGATGTCGCTTAAGTCGATGTTCTTATCACTCATGACTACAATAAAATCACAAATAAACAAGTATTTCCATTGGTTAAAAAAGCTACCAGTAAGAATTTTCAGTGGTGAAGAATATCCGCAAACGATTGGCGCACATCGATGTGATGTAGGTGCTTTTCCTGACGTCCGTGTTCAATGTACATAAGCAGTATTGAATAACTTTAATTTCTCAACTTCAAGTTCAAGATTTTATTTGGGTTCTAATCCCAGGCCATCCTATGTAATGGCCCTCTTAATTAGTATCAATTTTATCAAGAATTCAAATCAAGTCTACAACTACAATGGCAAACCTATCGCGGAAAAGGAAGATTCGATGCATTTGGAAAGTCTGGCATGCGACAGAAAATCATCGCATAGAAAATTGGCATACCGGCTATTTCTGTCTCGACGATTTACAAGAAGCATGACCTTGACCTAGAGGCTCCTACCCTTCCGCTTTTCGCGGAATAATTTCACTTAATTGGTATACATTCCCCATTCAAGGCAAAAATTCCGCTTTTCACCTTTCCAATCGAGGAACATTTAAAAAAAAAAAGTCTGTAGTGAAAAAAAAAGTGAGCTATTGCTTATTTCGTCAGCATCTCCTATGGTCAATCAACACACATTTTGTGAGTCTGATTAGTCCCTTCAAAGTGTGTGCTGTCTGGGAGGGGGTTGACCGAAGTATTATTATTATTATTATGGTGACTCCAATTTGTGAGGTCAATGACCTTTGTAATATTATATGTTGGCTTCATTCCGTAATAATATTATTGAGTACGGTCAGCTTCTTTCCCTATTTAATTTTAGCCCTGTGTAAGTGTGTGTGTGTGTGTGTGTGTGTGTACCGGCACGCGCGTTTGTTTGTTTAGGTGTGTGTGTGGGGGGGGGGGGGGGGGGCCTGACAAGGTTAAATCCATCCATTCAATGCTTTGCTCTCAGACGGCCAGGACCTGTGTGTTCTCTTATTATTATTTGACCCATTCTTAGTCTTTACACAATCTGTACATTTTTACACATTTTATATTTTTAATCATTTGAGTACTTTTGGATTGTCTATTACATTTTCTGGTGCAAAACATGTCATAGTCAATAACAGTAAGTTGATTCCGCTTTTTTATCTCAAATTCCGATTTTTATGTATTCTGATTCCTCTATGGGGCTATTGGGGGTAGGAGCCTCTGATGACCGCTACAGAGACCGCGCGATATGAAGGGACATACTTATTCTTGATTGGTTTGCTTTGTTCACATGCGTTTTTGCTCATTTGGTTACACTCCGGTTAAGTTGATTTTCGGATAAGTCGATTTTTTTCTCGGTTCCCCTGGGCATCGTCTTTTCCGGAGTCCACTGTATCATTATAAAGTGCTTTTCAACACGATTCTAACACCATAATTGTAAGAATCAGATTCAGATAAGCAGAAGAAACGTTGACGTTATGATAGTTTAAAGTTAAAGGCTGAAAAATGTTTTTCTATTCTATCTGCCTTTGTTATTTACTGTCGGACTTTGTGACCTGAAACTGTTGCATTTCCGAGAGAACCCACCGATTGGATTTAAAAACTGGCCTAAAATGGCCGCTAAGATTTGAGTAAGGATTTTGCTGGAACGAATTCGTGGATGCAGTATACAGCTTTGCCCTGAATTTAATTTCATTTAAAAGTTAAGATGTTAAATCATGTGCCGTCACTGAAATTTTAATATACAAATTTCTCATTTTTAAATTATCCAAAACTAAAGTATACCCTATTTTATCAAGAATCAAAAGACATACTAAATTGGCATTGCTTTAAAAATAAACAACACCAAACCATAGAGTTATTCCTCCTGAAGGACATAGATCATTCAAATCCATCCGTAAACAAAAAATCTATGGAACTTTTTCTGAGACCCATCATTCAAAAAAATTTAAAATATCGGGTCACAGCCACTAGGCTATTTCAGCTAGCAATGACTATCCCGCACAAATCTTTGGGCCTCTTTTTCGCTCACGAAGTGCCCAAATTCGCGACAAAATATGGGACGAAGCCGTTTTGTTCATGCTATTTTAAAAAATTAATTACGGCGCTGTTTATAGATGAATATGACTGAAAGTTGGCACACAGTTAGAAAAGAGGTCATTTTAGATTTAGACTTAGAACTGAACAGACAACAAGGGGTTTTGTGTGTAAAATGCCTTACACGTTATTGAGACCAGATTTTTATTTTAATATTTGTCACCCATCCAGTTGCTGACTATGTTCAACATTGTTTGACTTTTGTTACTTGACAAGACACTGTGCTTATGAGTCACTAATAGCAATGCAATGCAACCTGGGATTTGACTCTTGGTTAATCTCAACATTTCTCAAGAAACGGAATTAATTCTATATAAAAG
>NC_088370.1:36242152-36270773 GCF_034508935.2 Berghia stephanieae | reverse complement strand
ATTATTATTATTATTATTATTATTATTATTATTTTATATATTATTATTATTATTATTATTATTATTATTATTTATTATTATTATTATTATATTATTATTATTATATTATTATTATTATTATTATTATTATTATTATTATTATTATTATTATTTATTATTATTATTATTATTATTTATTATCATCATCGTTATTATTATTATTATTATTATTATTATTATTATTATTATTATTATTATTATTATTATTATTATTTATTTCATTATTATTACAAGAAAAAAAAATAATCTAGGATTGGGAACTGCACCTGCTTAGCATCTTATCCAGTGGTGATTCAATTCAATCTCAAGGAGATGGACATAAATCGTTTTTTTTTTAAAGGATGTGAATCATATGGAATGGAACCCACGAGCCAAAAGGAAACAGGGTCGTCAAAAACAGACTTGGAGGAGAAGCCTTCACCAAGATTTGTGCGTCTCCAATCTTACCTGGAGTTAGGCAAAAGTCTGTGCCAAGGACAGAAGAAGATGGAAGAGTTCTGTTTATGTTTTCTGCTCCGCCAGAAGCCAAGAGGCATAAGTCAAGTTAAGTCAAGGGACTCAGTGGCTCACAGGGCTGGTGGTAGATACAGTGGCTAATATGGCTGGTGGTAGGTACTCATGGGATAATAGTGCTGGTGGTAGGAACTCAGTGGCTAATATGGCTGGTGTTGGGTACTCAGGTGCTAATAGGGCTGGTGGTAGGGAATCAGGGGCTAATAGTGCTGGTGGTAGGAACTCAGTGGCTAAAAGGGCTGGTGGTAGGTACAGTGGCCAATAGAGCTGGTGGTAGGTACTCGGGGGATAATGGTGCTGGTGGTAAGAACTCAGTGGCTAAAAGGGCTGGTGGTAGGGAATCAGTGCCCAATAGATCTGGTGGGAAGAACCCAGGCCCAGTGGACAATAGGGCTGGCTGAAGGGACTCAGTGGCTAATAGGGCTGGAAGTAGGGACTCAGTGGACAATAGTGCTGGTGATAGGAACTCAGTGGCTAAAACGGCTGGTGGTATATACATTGGCCAATAGAACTGGTGGTAGGTACTCAGGGGATAATAGTGCTTTTGGTAGGGACTCAATGGCTAATAGAGCTGGTGGTTGGGACTTAGTGGCTAATAGGGCTAGCGGTAGGGACTGTGGCCAATAGGGCTCGTGGTATGGACTCATTCACCAATAAGGGCTCGTGGTAGGGACTCAGTGGCTAATAGGACTGATGGTAGGGACTCAGTGGCTAATAGGGCTGGTGGCCGGGACTCAGTCACCAATAAGGGCTAGTGGTAGGGACTCAGTGGCTAATAGGACTGATGGTAGGGACTCAGTGGCTAATAGGGCTGGTGGTAGGGACTCAGTCACCAATAAGGGCTAGTGGTAGGGACTCAGTGGCTAATAGGGCTGGTGGTAGGGATCGTCCAATAAGGGCAGTGTAGGACTCAGTGGTAATAGGTGTGGCGGACCAGTCACCAATAAGGGCTAGTGGTAGGGACTCAGTGGCTAATAGGGCTGGTGGTAGGGACTCAGTGGCTAATAGGGCTGGTGGTAGGGACTCAGTCACCAATAAGGGCTAGTGGTAGGGACTCAGTGGCTAATAGGGCTAGCGGTAGGGACTCAGTGGCTTATAGGGCTGATGGTAGGGACTCAGTGGCTAATAGGGCTGGTGGTAGGGACTCAGTGGCTAATATGGCTGATGGTAGGGACTCAGTGGCTAATAGGGCTGATGGTAGGGACTCAGTGGCTAATAGGGCTGGTGGTAGGGACTCAGTGGCTAATAGGGTTGATGGTAGGGACTCAGTGGCTAATAGGGCTCGTGGTAGGGACTCAGTCACCAATAAGGGCCAGTGGTAGGGACTCAGTGGCTAATAGGGCCGATGGTAGGGACTCAATAGCTAACAGGGCTGATGGTATGGACTCAGTGGCTAATAGGCTTAGCGGTAGGGACAGTGGCTAATAGGGCTGGTGGTCAGGACTCAGTTATCAATAAGGGCTGGTGGTAGGGATTCACTGGTCAATAGAGCTGGTGGTAGGTACTCAGAGGATAATAGTGCTTGTGGTAAGAACTCAATAGCAAAGAGGTAGTAGGAAATCAGAGGATAGATAATGGAGCTAATGGTAAGCACTCAGCGGCTAATAGGGCTGGTGGTAGGGACTCAGTGGCTAATAAGGCTAGCGGTAGGGACTCAGAGGTCAACCGCACTGGAGGTATGAACTCAATAGCAAAATACAACTATGAAAATCGAAAAACAAAATCACGAACGAGTAGTAGGGTTTCTAGTATCTGCCATCATTGGTAAGGAATATGATTTATTATGCAAAAACAACCATTCCACATTGGGAATATAATTAATACATCTTATAAAGAAGTGAACAACGACATTGAAACTGAAGGCATAAATCAAAACACAAAAGAAGCGTTTATACCTTATTAATCATATCTCCTTTCCCCAACATCATATATAATAACATTGAACAAACTGAAAATAAACTATCAGAAACAACATAAGTTTCTTGGATCTTCTGAAAACCAATACTCCTACACAACAAAATACATAGCAATACTAGAACGTATAGGGAAGCAACGAAGTCAGTGGTCTTTAGTGATCCCAGAAAAGGACACGTTTGTGCAGACGGCCCTGTAACAAGAATCTGTGGTAAAGAAGGAGAGGCGGGAACAGTTAGAATCTCTAAACTTCATCACAAGAAACACAGTACCACGATGGTAATGCCCCAGTATTGGGAAGAAATCCACGTTAGAGACTGCACTCCCCTGCAGACACGCAGTCTTCGACACGTAGGTCCACCTTGACTTGGGATTCAAAAACAAATAATTTGACGTGAGAGGAGAAGATGGCATATCTGTCAAAGACATGGTGGAACACTGAAAGGGAAGGCGCTGCCGTGATACCTTGACACAGGATTAAATGATAATACCCTTGTGAGTCACTGGTCTTTAACGATCCCAGAAAAGGACAAGTCTGTGCAGCCGGTCCTGCACCAAGAAAACACGATAAAGAAGGAGAATTTGGGGATAGATGAAATCGCTAAATTTTGCCATATACAAGAATCACAGAACTACTTTGAGACTTGCTTCCTTTTACTGTACCCAAAGCACTAGAAATGGTACCAGATTAAATAGTGTTCACATTATACCGTCTTCATATCTCCATCATCAACGTCCCTGCACTTACCACATGAATACACTTGGCCAGAAACCCTGTCTTGAAGACAATCATTAAAATAGTCCCGAGCAGGCGGTTCAAACAAATCCTTCAACACCAGATGTCAACTCTCTCATCAAAAATAGTAGTGTCAACGGCTTAATCTCGTGGACAGGAACCGATCCATACGGTCTACGGTTGTAAATTGTCACTGCAGGTAGCAACACGTTAACTTTTTTTATCCAATGATAAAGATAAAAATGTCTTTGGGATGAGAAGTCGACGTTGAGTGAATCTCTGTATATTGCCAGGTCTTCCCCGTGGCATATTGGGCCAAGATGAGATGACAGCAGAGGAATTGGGATTGTTAGGAGGACCAAATACTACAGAAAGGTCATCAGGAGGAAAGTGAGCCTCAGAAATAGGCATAACCTCAACCGAGTTGGGGTCTAACATAGAATGTTTAGAGACAGACTCAGGAGCAGGATTAACACTCTCAGAAACAGACAGAGGATCAAGAGAAGAAACAGTGTCAGGAAGAGGATCAATAAAAGCAACAGAGTCAACACGAGAAAGGGGTATAAGCTCAACACAATCATAAACAGTGACAGACACAGGAAAAACAGGATCTACAGGACTAGGGGCAGGATAAGGGTGGAAACTGGGACAGAATCCTCACGACCAAGATTAAGAATAACATAATCTGAATCAACATCGACAACAGGAACAGATTGAGCTGAATTTGGTTACTCGCAGAACCAACTATCAAGAAACTAACTCCTCTAACTCCTGAAACTTTTTCTGGAACTTAGAGAAACCTAGAATAGGCAAGAAATGAGCTGCCTTGTCACAAAGAACTTTCGCTCTGTTGAATCTTCCATCAACAGTGTGTAAAGCTACAAGAGCAGAAGAGATAGTAGAGACAGGAAAGTCACCCACACAAGGAGAAGGGAGAGATTCAGAGACAACTTGAGCATGTATGAAATATTCAGGAACAAGAACAATTTCAAAAAGATCAAGGTTCAGGTGACAACGGAGGAAAAGAATATGACGACATGGAACTTGAAAATGTCCATAAGTGCTGCATGAAAACGTAATGCTAGAAGTGTGTACTCCTTGTCTTTGTAAGAGACAGTTCAGCAATCGTGGCCCTAACTGGGAGACAGAATAACTAACCTTACGAGACAGGAGGAGTTCGCGCTTCACAATTTAAGCCACAAACCTAGTCAAAGAAATGGTAATTCTCTGTGACACATCATCTTGATCACTGTGGTCATAGACTTTAGAATTGAAAGTAACAATCTGCAATTTCTCTTGTTCAGAGATTTTGGAATTGTCAAAAGAGATCAAGGAATACGAGGCAACAGAGAGGCACAACTTTTCATTAATAACTTTTAAAATCTTACCATGGTAACTCTCCAGTGTGTTTGTTGGTTGTGATTGCATGTAGTTTAATTACATTTGTGTTTTAGCAAGCTGCCCACAGATGTCGCTTGGACTACCAGTTTTCCATTAAATAATCCTTCACAGACTGTGGACCATTTCTTCAAATTCCTCCTCTGATTCAGAAGTGACCTGGGTCATGACAACGTTTGAACCAGAGGTCCCCCCCCCAC
This sequence comes from Berghia stephanieae, assembly GCF_034508935.2. Lineage (NCBI taxonomy): Eukaryota > Metazoa > Mollusca > Gastropoda > Nudibranchia > Aeolidiidae > Berghia > Berghia stephanieae. Next base: position 36,265,973 of record NC_088370.1, on the reverse strand, counting down.
CCCAGTTCTTTCCTCAGGAAGCGCTCCACAGCCTGTGAAATATTATGAAATTGACAAAGATTGATAGGCACATCAGGGAAAATTGAGCCAATGGCAGCAATTGCAGTCGTATCTTTGTCAACAATAAAACATCGAGCACTGTCCGTGTTAAATTGCTGAGCAAACAAATGGAGACAACTCTACATGATGTCACGAATCTCCCTTGCCAAGAATGCATGAAAAACTGGCATTTCATGTCCCTCACCATCAATTACCATAATGGTAAGGAGAGGGTACAGCAATCAAGGAAAAGGCATTCCGGATAATTTCCTAACATTCTCCTTATAGACAAAAACATAAACAAACGGGGAGATTCCCCACTTTCATTCCTTCCCACCTCCCTAACCCCCACTTGCAACCAAATCACGAATGATACATTCAAAATTTAGCACTATCATTTCCACCATCACTACTGACTGCCCACCCCAAGCCTCTTCTGCATATTATAAACATCCTGCGGCATCAAACAGCCAGCATGTCTTTGCTCCAGAATGTCCTTCTGTTCCGATGGTTTCATAGTCACTGACGAGAGCACAGTCCTGTCTACCTCGTCCACCACAATCCGCCTCTGCTCAGGATAGAGGTTGGAATTCTGTTTAAAAAAAAAAAACAACAAACAAAAACTTAATGGCAAAGGACTGGGTAATGCGGTTCAGATTAATTACTTTCTTTGACTATTTAAAAGATTTAATGCAAACTTTAGCTGCAGGATTGCCTGCAATGATATAATGATGATTGGCTAAGAGGATGACAATAACATCAATATCTCGGGGTCCGTTTTAGTCTGAATGATTGTGTTTGAAGGCCTTCAAAATATGGACAACCAATGTTGTATATACATGTATACCATACATATATAGTGATATACTGTACTTTTCTCTCTTTGACTTTTTCCATCACAAGCATGCAAGACAGGAATTTGAAGAGTTCTTTTTTTGTCTGCATTCATCAAAAAAATGTTGCCAGTCCCTTGGAATTTTGACGAAAATAAATCACACGTTGCCGATTGACATGACCTCGTTTTTCCTTTCCTGCTTTCTGTTAGAGACAGAAGGATATAACGATACCAACCAGCAACTACTCTAGGTGCTAGATTTAGTCATGTAAGATTCTTGATAAAGCACTTTTCCTCAAAAATTTTGTCAAATATGTTTCCTTAGTTGTTTTTTTTTTTCTGAGACACTTTAAAGTAAAAAGAAATCATATTGGAGACACTGACTCCAATCCACTATCCATTTAAGGAGATCCGACTATGTGTATCCATTGGTTAATCTTCAAGATGATAAAACAGATGGAAAGGTTGATGATACATACCAAAATATTCTTTTGGATCACCCCTCAGGTTTATCCAAAATATAAGACGTTTTCCCAAAGAAACTCTCCTTGTTGCTTAAAAGGTTCTACTTTTCAGTTACATTGGGGGAGGCAGGATTGGATTATTTTGATCAGTACTGATCCGCAACCCATTCCAGCTCGTGTCAGGGTCCACGTAGGGGCATTCTTCCCCGCCCGCCTCCTGGGCAACGGTTGGAGTATTCCGAAAGGAACTTTCTAACCGGCTGATGACACGAGTTTCTATGTGTCTGAGGTGACGGATGAAGGGAGGAATCAACCGCCGTGGCCAGATTGCCCTAGTTCACGCAATAAGCTGTGCTAGCCCCATGACGCTGGTGGGGTGAAGGGAAACTGTCACTCTACAAAGATACCCTCCTGGACTCCCAGCCTAGACACCATTAATGGGTGGACAGAGCTCATAGCCTTGGAAAGCAGTCTGTCTAGGAGAAGGAAAACTCCAACTTCAAACCACCACTGCCTTGTGGATCTGGGAAGACGAAAGGCTATGGAATCACATCCAGAGAATAAAGAACCGCTGAAGTCGGAGTCGCAGAGCCGAAAGGCGCAAATAGTCTGGAGAGGGAAACCAACCCAAAAATTAATGTGACACGCATCCTCCTCACAATGATGGACAACAAAACTGTCGGACGATATGGCGCGAAGTCTGGGGATTCCCGCCGGACGGACCTAGCGTCGAGCCCTGATAAACAGGGTTCACCCAAGCGATCTGGTGGTACCTTGCCCTCCTACTGTGGAACCAGGGTAGGAGATGCAAGGTTACGGACTACTGGAACTATCAAATTGCTACAATGGAATGCAGAAGGGATACAACATAAAAAGACTGCCCTCTCCAAGTTTCTTCAGGATGAGAAGATAGATATTGCCTGCATACAGGAGACACACCTCACAGAAAACATTAGGTGTTCAATAAGGGGATATCAACATTTTAGGAAAGACAGAAAAGAACGGAACAAAGGTGGAGTAATCATCTTCGTCAGAAATGACATAGCGACAAATGAAATAACGACAGATGAATCTGTTGAAATATTAGCTGTAAAAATTACCAAAAACAAATTGCAATACACAATATATAACTGTTACAGCCCACCATCAGAGAATCTGCCAATTGAAAACATAAGAAGTGAAGAAGAACAGTTCATTGTTGTGGGAGACTTCAATAGCCACTCCCCAAGCTGGGGATACAATGACTTAGACAGAAAAGGTGAAACCCTTGAAAATTGGCTTACAGACAGTAAGCTTCAAATTGTCAGAAATGAAGATGACCCAGATACATACTTCTCAAGAGCATGGAAGACAACATCAACCCCAGACCTAACTCTCATATCTGAAGATCTCACCGGAAAAGTCAGTAAACAGATAAAGGAACAACTGGCAGGAAGTGATCATCGTCCCATTCTGGTTGAAATAACTGAAGAACATGCAAAAGACAGAAAGGCACCACCTCCGAGATGGAATTATAAAAAAGCAGACTGGACTCTGTTTTCAAAGTTGACTGATAGTTATACAAAAGAGATAAACTGTAAAACAAGGAATGTAGAAAAATCAGCCAAAGCTTTCACAAAATCAATCATGAAAGCTGCAAAAGAATCAATCCCCAGAGGATCAAGAAAGGACTACTGTCCAGGATGGACTGAAAAATTAGGAAGTCTCAACAGCCAAGTCACTGAACACAGAAAAAAAGCAGAGAGAGAGCCAAATGATGAGAATATGGAAATTTACAAAGAGGCTGAAAAAACTCTCAGGAAAGAAACAATAAAAGCAAAACAGGAAGCATGGCATGAAAAAACCAGACAACTTGACTACGACAGAGACGGAAGAAAATTATGGAACCTAACCAAAGCTCTAAGTGGACAAGAAAACAGATATGCTGCACCATCAGTAGAAGATGATCAGGGGAGGATTCTCAACAAAAAACAAGCAGCAAACTGTTTTATGAAGCAGTACTCAAGTGTTGGGAGTATACAGATTAGAAAAGAACGAAAACGAGAAGTCCACAAAGAATTGAGAAAACACAAGGATACACCCAAAGAATCCACAGATGATGTCATGTTCAGTTCGATTAAAAAAGAAGAAGTAGAAATTGCCTTGAAATCTCTAAAAACGAACAAATCACCAGGTCCAGATGATGTTACTAATGACATGTTGAAACACCTAGGAACCCTCACAAAGAGGAAAATGAAACAACTGTTCAATGCAAGTTGGAAACAGGGTAAACTTCCACTCAAATGGAAACAGGCAACCATGATACCAATTAAGAAGGATGGCAAGCCAAAAAATAAAACCGAAAGCTACCGGCCAATAAGTTTGACAAGCTGCTTGGGTAAACTGATGGAGAGAATTGTTAATCGCCGTCTCCAATGGTATTTAGAAAGCAATAAGTTGATATCAGATGAACAGGCTGGTTTCAGACAATTACGCTGCACAGAGGACCAGATAACATACATCTCGCAGCTGATCGAAAATGGTTACCAAGAAAAAAAACACACAGTCACAGTTTGGGTGGATATGGAAAAGGCATTTGACAAAGTCTGGACAAAAGGACTACTTCTCAAACTTAAGAAAGCCAACGTTTCACACAACATGTTTGCATGGATTAAAGATTACCTCACAAATCGAAAAGCAAGAGTCCAATCTCAAAACTCTAAAAGCAAGCTAACGAACATGACAAATGGAGTACCACAAGGCGGGGTTCTCTCACCAACCCTCTTTGTCGTTTTTATCAATGACATCTGCGAAACCAAATGCAGAGGAGTAAAAGCAGCCATGTATGCAGATGACCTTGCACTGATATGCACTGAAAGAAATATTGGTACTGCAAAGGCCAGGATACAGATGACTCTTGATGCTTTGAGCAAATGGACAAAAGACTGGGGTATGAGAGTAAATGCTGATAAAACCACATACACAACATTCAGCTTATCAACCAAAAAGCAATCTATGCGATTAACTTTAGATGGAAAGATTCTGAGAGAAGACCTTATGCCTAAGTATCTAGGAGTGAAATTTGACCCTCGACTCACTTGGAAACATCAAATAGATGAAAGTCAACAGAAAGGGTACAAGAGAATGCAGCTTCTCCGAAAACTTGCTGGAACGCAATGGGGAGCAAACTCAAACGTCCTGAAGAAGACATATCTTGGATATGTAAGACCTGCAATAGACTATGCCATATCGGCATGGGGAACGTGCTCACAGGCTCAATTTCAAAAGGTTGAAAAAATCCAAAACCAATGCCTACGCGTGATCACTGGAGCAATGAAAACAACACCAATTCACAAGATGGAAACCCACACAGGAATAAAACCTCTCAAAGAACAACGAAATTTAAAAATAGTGACACAATTCTCAAAGATAAAATTCATGGAATCCCAACCACTGCATCCAAGTACAATGGAAAAGAAAGAGAATCGACTCAAAAGGGAAAACTTCATCGCCTTGGGACAAAAACTAGAGAGCGAATATAAAGTGACACCAAAGGAAGATATTGCCCAAATCAATGTCCCAAATCTCAAACCACCACCGTGGAAAAAGAAACAAAAATCCATAACCATCAACAAGAAAAACATTCGAAGCAATAATGACAATGCTCAAACCCTAAAGATGATCGACAAAAAATACCCAATGACCAACTGGATAAGAGTTTATACAGATGGCTCAGTTTCCGGCCCCCTCATGAATGGAGGTGCTGGTGCACTCATACACTGGACAGATAAAACAGAAACAAAAATATCTGTATCAGTGGGTTCAATGTGCACAAGTACTAAAACTGAAGAAAAAGCCATCCTCAATGCAACAAAAGAACTATCCAGAGATCACAGAATATACGGGAAAAATGTGGTTTACTTGACAGACTCTGATGATGCTCTCCGGTCTATTGAAAATTACCAGGACTCTGAAGCCGCACACACTGTGGAGGCCCTTGAGGGCTTATCTGATAAAACAGGAAAAATTGTGCTGCAGTGGATTCCAAGTCATGTAGGTATATATGGAAATGAAATTGCCGATCAACTGGCCAAAGAAGGAGCCCAGAAGGAACAACCGAAGTCGTCAATCACTTACCATCAGCAAAAGAAAATAATAAAGCTAAAAATAGACAAAGAAAGGAATGACACACACCTAGAACACAACAAGCAGGATCCAATCCATGCCATTCAGCGAAGTAGCCAAGTCACTCTATTCCGCCTCCGAACAGGACACAATAGACTAAGAGGACATATGTTTACAAAGCTAGGTATTGGAACAACCCCTTATTGCCCATGTGGAACCGACCATGAAACCACTTTACATGTGCTTATGGATTGCCCATTATACAACGTGCAACGTTCGAACCACTGGGTCACCCCTACAACACTCAACACAAAGCTCTATGGTGAGGCTGAGGACCTAAAGCGGACCACAGACTTCATAGCAGATATCGGACTGCAGCCATAGATGTCCATCAGAGGAACGAAGAAGAAGAAGAAGAAGTTACATTGGGGTCTTAAATCCTTTACTTGACCTATCTTGACTTATCTTTAAAGGATAATAAGTCTGTCAAATATTGTAAGTTTTACTTATTACTTTACTCACTTGTGATTGACATCCAAATAAGAAAATGTTATTCTTTGATTTGTATTAAATAAAGCGTGATACACAAGATATTCTTTAAAAAAGGAATATTAATACTCGTGCTCAGGATAGAGAAGGGTGGATACTGTCTGTGGCCTATACCCTGCCCCAGGGTGAAAAAGGCAATGATGATGATGATGATTATGGACATTGAAAAACTTTTTAGTCTACTCTCGTATGTATTGAGTCACTGAGGGGTATGATTTGCAATTGTTCCAGTGAGATATTTGGGATGAAAGATATAGCAAAATGTTTATGTCTGTCGATTTTCACCATGTTTGAGTCCTATTTTTTTTCTCCAAATATTTAGCTTCCTGTTTATCAATGGAAATACATTGCCCTGAATTCAATGAATATTGTGTTATACAATTTGTTAATAAGCACTTTATACTAAGAGTTTTAGCCATGTTTTTTTATTAACGATATGCGACTTCGGTAACAATTTTCCAATGCTCGTTTTGGGGCAAAAGTCAGTGTGAACTTTCAGACTTTAACTGTCATAATATATATTTCTAACCCAGATTGATACATAATACAAACTTTTGTAATCAGTGTCGCTAGCTTTTTCACCCTGGGTCAGGGTATAGGCCACAGACAGTATCCATCCTTCTGTATCCTGAGCTAACTTATTTTTTTATCTCGTTCCATGTCTTATCACTTCTCTGTATATCAGCTTCTTTAATTCTTCTCCATATTCCTCGTGGTTTTCCCCTTGATCTTCTGCCCTGAGGGTGGCGAAGACGTCATCGGTTAGCAGAGTCATTTCGCCGTTGTCTGTTGTCCTTCATAAATGTCATTGCAGAAAATCTTCGGTCGCCAAGCTAAAGAATAAAAAAGGATTTGATTTGTCTGTCTGCGTTTCTGTAACGGTTTGAGTTTTTCGACAACCCCCCAACCTGGAGGACCAGGTGACTCCAAAAAAGGGGGAGTCACACACCATTAGTCGCCTTTTACGACACGCTGGCTTGGCGTTGGGCTATTCTTGCACCCTCTCAGTTGATGGACCCCGGGCACCACACGGGGGAATTTCCATAATAACTCCCGCATTTTCAGGAATAATTAGCTTTGCAATATATCACACCAAGATCGTACAACAGCCATTGTGCCTGTGTTGTTTTCATAGTGGTCTCCTACTCCAATTTAGGGAAAAAGTCTGAAAGTGCTAGGTCCGGACTGCAGGGTGGATGTGGCAAGGTGGAGTAATCTATTTTCTTAAGTGCAGAGTGAATCTGTTGACTCGTGTGGGATTGAGTGACATCGTGTTGTAATATCCCACTGTTCTGGGCCCTCAGTTTTTCTAGCATGGCAAGATAATGATCGGAATTCACAGCCCATAATAAATTGGGTTATCAGAACAGCAAATAAGAGCACATTGCTCAATACCATTTTGACAAACGTGTACTTATTTGAGGGTCCGAGTCTGATAACCCACATTGTTATGGTCTTGTTGTTTTAATGGAAATAGCCTTAAATCAGCACAAAATATTGTCCATTACAACAATATTTTGCGGCTATGTGGTCTAGTGGTATGACACTCGCTTTCGGATCGGAAGGTCCTGGGTTCGAGCCTTGCACTCGGCGCATAGTTGAGTCCTTGGAAAAAGCTCTTAACTTACATTCTCTCACCGTACTCGGGTGTAAAATGACTCCCTGGTCGTAAACAGCGTTGTCTTTGTCCGAAAAATTGTAATAACAGGCTGCATGTCCCGCCCTACATGTTAAATGTTGCTGTTGAGCAGGGACCCCTTGTAAAGCGCTTTGAGCACATTTAGTGGATATTGCGCTATATAAAAACTCAATTTTTAAAAAATGTTAAATCAAGCCCAAACACAAGTACGTTCGGGCATCAGACCTGCTATAATATGGACACGTGTGGGCCTTGATCATTTCATTGAATTGTTGATGGAATTTTTGGGAGGCATACCAAAAGCTCATGGTGCAAAGGGAAACAACTCAAATATTCCCTCAACTAACGCTAAGAAAATACAAAACCCAGCACTTTTGACTTTAACTAACCCAAATAGGAAAAACATACACCCTAGACTTATAACGGGAAACCTTCCGAAATCTCCTAGCGCTAGCATTTCTTTTAATGTGTATTTTCACAGTGGATCTTTTGTCAGGCGTTTATTTATTTATTTTTTCTTAGGGCATCTAAGTAAGTAAGTAAGTAGTATTATTATTATTAATATTATTATCATTATTATAAATGATAATAATAATTATTATTATTATTTTAATTAATTATTTATTTATTATTATTATTATTATTATTATTATTATTATTATTATTAGTAGTAGTAGTAGTAGTAGTAGTAGTAGTAGTAAGTAGTAGTAGTAGTAGTAGTAGTAGTAGTAGTAGTAGTGTTGTTGTTGTTGTTCTTGTAGTAGTAGTTGTAGTAGTAGTAGTAGTAGTTGTAGTAGTAGTAGTAGTAGTAGTAGTAGTAGTAGTAGTAGTAGCAGTAGTAGTAGTAGTAGTAGTAGTAGTAGTAGTAGTAGTAGTAGTAGTAGTAGTAGTAGCAGCAGCAGCAGCAGTAGTAGTAGTAGTAGTAGTAATTTGGCACCAGTGTGTCTCGACTAATGTCATGGGCATGGGAATGTCATCAAAAATCATGCAGCTGAGCAGAGGTGTCAAAAAATGACAAAAGACATATTGGTGATTTTTCAGCTAAATAACCTCTTAGCCGAAAATATTTGACACGGCAAAAACAGTTGAAAATTTCAGAAAAATCCTAAAATCGCGGAATTCCGCGGAAGATATCATCACTGAGGGATGATGGTGTGATGGTAGTTGTAGTAGTAGTGGTTGTAGCTGTAGTTGTGGTGATGGTCGGGATGATGATGTGGTGGTAGTTGTCGTAGGGATGGTGGTGGTGGTAGGGATGATGATGGGGGTGGTTGTAGTATTAATGGTGATAGGTAGGAACGATGATGTGGTGGTAGTTGTAGTAGTGATGGTGGTGGTGTTAGAGATGATGATGTGGTGGTGGTTGTAGTAGTAATGGTGATAGGGATGTTGATGTAGTGGTTGTGTGAATAGTGGTACTAACCCATGACGGCCTTGGATGAAAAGATGATCTAAAGGGAAGGGGATGGAGCAAATGGATGTCAATATTTTTGTACCATTTAGCTTTGTACTTCCTTTTTTTGTTTGTTTGTTTGTTTGTTTGTTCTGAATTCAATTGAATTCATTATAACTTATCTCTAATTACCAATTAAAACAAAAATCAGAGTGGTCTCGCTCTCTCTCTCTCTCTCTCTCTCTCTCTCTCTCTCTCTCTCTCTCTCTCTCTCTCTCTCTCTCTTTGTCTAACTATCTATCTATCTATCTATCTATCTATCTATCTATCTATCTATCTATCTATGTATCTATCTTTCTCTCACTCTTTTTCTTTCTTTCTTTTCCATATTTTATTTCTCAGCCAACCTTCTAACTTCACATTATTATGTTTATAGATATCACTTTGTAATAGAGAGAAAATACAACAGTAAGTTTGGCTGATCGATTTAAGTAATAATTTTTTTAAAGGCTTGATTTAGATTCGCTCATTTGATGGAATATGTTTTGCAATTGATTAAAGATTCTTATCATAAGCTGCATAACCACAAGGTTGCAGTAATACACACACACACTAGCCGTGTTTGTAGTATAAAAAAATACCTCCTTTTGGCCAAAAGTTTATTATAATCTCTTGATATAGTGGGAAGCATTATAGAGCTCTAAAATTTTTAATTGGAAATGACAATTTTAAAAATTATATTTACAAAAAGTCAGTAATATCCTGTGATCAGAATAGACGTGTTTTAGAAGTTAGTAATATATTACATAATAATTTGTTTCGGACTATTTTACAATGTTTCACTAAGACCCCGCCATTTTTACTCGTTCTCACAACCAATTTTTACTGTCGGCTGTCGTTGGATTTTTATTCACCCTGCGCTTTTATTGTTTACAAATTGAAAACACACACTCCTACCTCAAACGTGAACACCATTACAATCAACAAAAGATTGTCTTTAAACGTGGTGGTCGACGTAAACAACATGTTATTGAAACAACAGTCCCGCGACGTCCAGTGAACTGTCATCGTTCAACTCGACCACCACAGACGTTAACAAAAATATTGACAAATGACACAAGACCAAGTCATGGAAATCATAACATTTGTATTGGCCATATTAACGCACAGTCATCGAGAAACAAGACATTCGATATAATTGATGTCATAGATCAACACGATGTCGATATTCTATATATAACTGAATCATGGTTGAGTCAGTTCGGTGATGAACCTATAATGAAAGAAATGACACCTCCCGGCTACAAGATGGAATCGTTCCCAAGAAATGGACGATCAGGAGGGGGTATCGCCATCATATACAAACACGCTCTTTCGTCTAAAATACAAAACAGGCCAATTTCGTTCAAAAGTTTCGAGTGTGTCCAAACCACATTGACCTACCCTCAAATTTCATTTTTAATCACTTGTATCTACAGACCACCCCCAAGCAAAAAGAACAAACTGAGACAGAATGATTTTGCTGACGAATTTTCAGATTTTGTATCAAAAGACACATCAAATAAGCGAAAAAATTTTATCGGCGATTTTAATATTCAGTTTGATGTTGATCAGAATAGTCTCGTTAAAATTATAAAAAATATGCTGAATGAACATGGCCTGACTCAGTTAGTGACCTCTCCAACTCAAAGATTGGGGCACATCTTGGACTGGTTCGTCATCGATACACCCTCGCTTGTTGAATCAATTAGAAATATCAAAAAAGAAATTTCAGACCACAATCTGATTCTGGCAACTCTCAAATGCATCAAAGAGAAAGCAAAGAAAGTCAAGATAGTGTCTAGGGATACTAAAAGAATAGACATTAGTTCCTTCAAAAACAATCTGTCAGAGGAACTAGGAAGAATGGATATACCATCAGCACAGGAAACGGACGAGGTACTGCGCAACGTCATCGACAGGCATGCGCCAAAGACAACTAGAATAATAAATTCCAGGAAACCATCTCCGTGGTTTAACCAGAGTGAAAAAACTGCCAAAAGGGAAAAAAGGAATGCAGAGGCATCGTGGAGAAAATCGGGCCTTGAGGTTGACCGGCTGATATATATAGCAAAAAAGCATAAGTATCAAACCACCTGCGAAAAAGCAAAAAGAAACTATTATAACACGAAACTGTCATCAGTGAGGGACACTAAGGAATTTTTCTCTGTTTCAAAGGAACTTTTAGGGGAAGAAAAGGGCATTTGTCTACCCACTAATATCCCGGTAGAAAAGCAGCCGGATGCATTTTCAGATTTCTTTTCGGGAAAAATATCAAATTCGGAACAATTTGGACCTCGTGCAAAATGAAGATATAAATTTCCACCCTTTGTCGGGTTCACAGGGATTCTCTTGTTTTAAAGAAACAACTGAAGAAGAGATTTCTAAAATAATTTTTTCATCTTCCTCGAAGTCATGTGATTTAGATCCTTTACCAACTAATATTTTGAAATTATGTCTTCCTGAATTGATACCTTGCATAACTTATATTATAAATCAGTCACTTATCTCAGGACAAGTCCCAGATATCTATAAACATGCAATTGTAAAGCCTCTCATAAAAAAGCAAAATCTCGATGTAAATTATCTTAGTAACTACCGTCCCGTCTCAAATCTGCCATTTCTTTCTAAAATCCTTGAAAAAGTTGTACTCAGACGTCTTTCACAACATCTCCATGAAAACAATCTATGGGACAAATTTCAGTCAGCTTATCGTTCTTACCACAGCACAGAAACTGCTCTGTGCTGTGTTGCGAGCGATTTGCTTGATGTTTTAGATAAAGGTTCTGTTTCTCTTCTGACATTGTTAGACCTTTCGGCGGCGTTTGATACTATTGATCACGGTATTCTCATTAAACGACTTAATATAACTTTTGGCTTGTCTGGGACTGTCTTGCAGTGCTTTGAATCTTATTTAGATGGCAGAAAGCAACAGGTAATGATTTTAGATAAACTTTCTCGTCATCATACATTGTCTTTTGGTGTTCCTCAAGGCTCTGTTTTGGGTCCAATTCTTTTTGTTTTGTATACTTCTCCATTATCTAATGTCATCACTGGTCATGGGCTGCGCTATCATCTCTATGCAGATGATATGCAACGTTATGCTACTGATAAAACTAAAAATCTCGAAAATATTGTGAAACGTGTGGAAGAATGTGTGACGGATGTGAAAGAGTGGATGGATGCAAACAAGTTGAAAATGAATGAGTCAAAAACAGAAGTGATGATTGTGGGAAATAGAGGGCAGTTGAAGGTAAATGATGGTCTTGAGGTGTTGATTGGGGGTGAAAAGATCAAAGTTTCAAAGACTGTGAAAAATTTGGGTGTCTATTTTGATTCAGAAATGAGAATGTCAGCTCACATTTCTGCTCTCTGTAAATCTTTATACTTTCAATTGAAGAAAATCAGTTCGATCCGTCAGTATATTGCAATTGGAACATGTAAAACATTGGTTGTTTCCCTCATTTTTTCGAAACTAGATTATTGTAACTCGCTGCTTGTCAACTTGCCTCAGGCTTCTATTAAACAATTACAACTGCTGCAAAACAATGCAGCAAGATTAGTTTTTGGCAAAAAAAAATTTGATCATGCAACCCCTTTGTTGGCATCTCTCCATTGGTTGTCCATTGAAAAGCGCACATATTACAAAGCAGCGTGTCTTGTTTATAAGTGTTTGGCTGGTATAGGACCGGCATATCTCACAGATCACGTGGTCATATGTAAATTTGAAAATTACACTTTAAGATCATGTAATGACCAAACGAAAATTTCGGAAAAAAGATCAAGAACAAAATTTGGTGATAGATCATTTGCTTGTTTCGGCCCCAAGATTTGGAATGAACTGCCACGTGGTCTGAGGGAGTGCAAGTCTTTACATACTTTTAAAAAGAATCTCAAGACACATTTTTACTGTATTTGTTTTTCTTGACTCTATATGAATCCTTGATTTGGCTATGAATTATTATTGTTGTTATTATTTTTTTCACTTAAAATTGATATTTATATTGTAAAGTGCCCAGAGCTTGTGTTTTACACGAGAATGAGGGCTATATAAATGTGTATTATTATTATTATTATTATTATTATTATTATTATTATTATTATTATTATTATTATTATTATTATTATTATTTTATTATTATTATTATTATTATTATTATTATTAAGTAACAATGAATAGCTGTGTTATTTTTTGCATTAGATTTGGGCTTGACAGACGGGCCGATAGATTTTGCTCCTATTTTTTTTACAAATTATCATTATCATCACTGATCCCTACAACCACTACTACAACAACCACCACCACATCATCATTCCTATTACTAATACAACTACATCCTTCGCCACCACATCATCCCAACTATCACTACTAATCCTACCACCACATGATCCCTTCCACAACTATTACAACCACCACCACACGATCATTCCCAACACCTCTACAACTACAACCACCATAAAAAAAAAATTTATTCTCTATTGTCTTCTGGCACTTTTCTACTCACTTCATATCTTGTTGTTACCAACATAAGTGCCTGCTCCACTCACTTTTCTGAATTAAAAATTCACCCCATACACCGGAGCATACTCAATGTCTCAATCGTTTCTATGTTATATGTTTGTGATGAGAATATTGGCTATTAAGCTTAACTGCTGGTCAAAATTACTTCGCGATGGTGGCGAACGAATCGGCGATCTCAAGAAGTGGGTGAGAGAGGGATCTAGAAATGACTTTGGGTTTGAAACGAATATTTTTGTGTTCGTGGATAGCTCACACGGTAGAGCCACGCTCTCACCTGCCAGGCGGAGTTGTCGTACCAATAAGGTCGCAGGTTCAAACCCCACCACCGCCGCGAAAAAAATAAAATAAAAAAATAAAAAAATTTTTATTCTCTATTGACTTCTTGCACTTTTCTACTCACTTCATATATTGTTGTTACCAACATAAGTGCCTGCTCCACTCACTTTTCTGAATTAAAAATTCACCCCATACACCGGAGCATACTCAATGTCTCAATCGTTTCTATGTTATATGTTTGTGATGAGAATATTGGCTATTAAGCTTAACTGCTGGTCAAAATTACTTCGCGATGGTGGCGAACGAATCGGCGATCTCAAGTAGTGGGTGAGAGAGGATCTAGAAATGACTTTGGGTTTGAAACGAATATTTTTGTGTTCGTGGATAGCTCACACGGTAGAGCCACGCTCTCACCTGCCAGGCGGAGTTGTCGTACCAATAAGGTCGCAGGTTCAAACCCCACCACCGCCGCGAAAAAAAAAAACCAAAAAAAAAAAACAAAAAAAATATTTTATTCTCTATTGTCTTCTGGCACTTTTCTACTCACTTCATATCTTGTTGTTACCAACATAAGTGCCTGCTCCACTCACTTTTCTGAGCTAAAACTTTAATCATTTAGTTTTTATCTCATTTTGTATTTTTAGTTGTAAAAGGAAGGGCTCGGCGGGGGGAGTTGGGGGGGGGGGGATGGGCTGAGGAGATTGAAAGTTTAATTATTATTTTTGTTATATTTTCCTCTTTGAGACCAGGCGTGGGAAAAGTGGGGGGGGGGTTAATTTGTATCATCCCAATATTCTTCGTAGGATGATATAAACATAAAATTAATGATTCATTGATTTATTTATGTCTACTTTTAAACTCTACCAAATACTACATTTTTCAATGACTGTTTATTGTATCTAAAATTCGTTAAAATGTTGTGTACACGTCATAAGGAATTCCCCCGTGTTTTAATAATAAGCGTATCACGTGATATTTACGTCATACGGATAACGTCATTTCTTGTAAAAGATGTGGAATATCAGTGATAATGTTGCTAATAATAGATTTTATGGTATTTATGCCCGTGGCTGGTCCATGGCGCATGTTGCATTTATATTTGTTACAATGTAAAGTGTCATTATGATAAATCTTATGGAAATGTTTACTCGTTTGATGACCGGGCGCATTCTTGGGTTGTTTTAATATCGTACTATTTGACTATAAGGCGAATGCGTTTATCTCAAATTCTATCCCTTAGTGTGCTCAACACTGTTAATAGATAGATAGAAGTTGACGTCATTCAGGTCTTTGTTATTGTTTTTTTGTTGTTTTTTTTTGCCATCCGCGTTTATGAGTAATTCTCACTTAACTGTATTAACCAGACTATAAAACAAAATTTTGTCTGTAGGTCCGTTATACTTCCGGATGGCAATGTTGTGAGATTGATTTTTAGCCAAGCGCATACTATCTATGGGACGACACACATGTAAAAACTAGTTTTGGACACTGGGTGCTTTCTACAAGTGAATGACACTCACAACAACAAATACTTCATTTGAACAACACTGAGATACCAGCGTCCCGTGTGGAAAAGTCTTTGTTATTATTCTTTGTCCACCGATCAAGGGAGTGAATTTGGTAGATAACGCATTCACTCAATATTCTTTGTTGACTTGAAAGTGTTTCCATTACGACATTGAAATCATGCCAATAGGCTTTAACCGTCGTGACGTCACTTCCCTTGTAATGACGCATAGTAACTTAGTAACTGGTTCTAAACTATCGGAGCAATGGCGGACGCCCTCATGAAATACTTCTCCGACGAGTATAAAGTGTATCCAGAGGAGAAAAACATAAATATGATCATGTTTTGACTTTTATACATTCTGATCACATGACATGTGAAAAAAGTTCTAGCCATTATGATGAATAAAAATTGCTGAAATTCTCACTTAACTGTATTTACCAGACTATAAACGTTTAACGTTATACATAGTTTTGTGTGTTGGTCCATTATACTTCCGGATGGAGATGTTTTGAGCTTCTTAGCCAAGCGCATACTATCTATAGATAGTCTGAAGTTGACGTCACTCAGGTCTTTGTTATTGTTTTTTTGCCATACATGTTTATGAGTAATTCTCACTAAACTGTATTAACCAGTGTGAATATATAAACTGAAATTGTTGTATTGTTGTTGGTAAAACACGTGACTTATTGTAAATATTGGTGGCTCAAATTTGTTGATATCATTTACATTTTTAAAAACTTTTCACTTTTCTGAAATAAATCTATTTTTGTAAAAAACAAAAAGATATACAAAATGATCAGAGTTTATGAATTTAAAATGGTCAACATATCCACATAACACTGAGGGGGGTACATACTGTGTCTTCTATCCCCCTGTATCCTGGGTGGGGTTCCTGACCTTCCATAGTGGGCATGGAGGTACACACTGTGTCTTCTATCGCCTTATATCTGTTTTCCAACTTGCTTCCTGTCTTTGTCTTGGAATGAGATTACTTGGTTTTGTCCTGGCCCTGGCCGAAGTCCTAGCTGGGAGGGAAACAGTCAAATGCATAGTTATTGATTTGGGAGATGATATTTTTTTCCTTGTAAATAATCTCTCTGTTATGTATTATTATATTTGTTATTATGAATGTATAATGTAAGCATTTGAGTGTATTCCTCTTTGTTGGATTTTGTGTCCGGATGAGACTTATAGGTGATCTCAAGCTAATTACAATGGTGATATGCTCTTGGAATCTACACCTGATCCCTATTTGTTCCCAGTTCCCCTATGTCTTACTTTTTCTTGGCTGCTTTAATTGTATTTCTAGACCTTTTTACTATCCCATTTTCTTCCTTTTTACTGGCGCTGATATAACCTTAATGTGTTGCAAGCGCTGTAAAACCCTTAAAAACAAAAACAAAAACACATATCCACATAACAACCCTGCACAAAGGTGTACACCAAAACACCAAAACACAAATATTGTGCGACTATGTGGTCTAGTAGTATAACACCCGGATGCTCTCGGATCGGAAGGTCCTAGGTTTGAGCCTCTCTGGGCGTATAGTCATTGGAGAAGGCTCTTTACTCACATTCTCTCATCGTACTCAGATGTAAAATGAGAACCCGGCCGTTAACAGCGTTGTCTTTGTCCGAAAAAAAAATGTAATATCGACTAAAATGCCTCCATATCCCGTCCTACATGTTAAGTGTTGCTGCTGGCCAAGGATCCCTCCTTTGTAAAGCGCTTTGAGCACGTTTAGTGGATATTGCGCTATATAAAACCTCATTTTTTAAATATTGTAACTGTATGTCAAACATATACGTATGTGTGTGCGTACATTTATAACATGGTCAACAGTCGATTCAGTCAGTCTCTCACTTTGTGAGCTTTTATTACAATATATCGACACAGTAAATAAGGAAGGGTAATTACAAAATCACAATTAACCAGTTAATTGTTGTATTCGGATAAGACCGCAGCCATCGTTAACATATAGCCAGACACGAGAACCATCTAAGACTTATAGTTTGACGTCATTTTTTAGGTTTTTGCACCGTCTAGTGAGTTGTAGTTAGTAGAGCTCATGGAAACAAGTTATTTCACTGGTTGAACTATTGAATACAACTCACGATTTGTTTTCTTTTGTGGCAAAAGACTGGCATTTTGATGTCATTATTTTGGTCAGTTTCAGCGTAGCCATCGTTATGTTATAGCCTGATACTGAAATACAAAAGGACTGGCAGTTTGACGTCATTTTTTGGTTTTTGCACCGCCTAGTGAGTTGTCGTTTGTAGAGGTCATGGAAACAAGTTATTTCATTGGTAGAACTATTGAATACAACTCACGATTTGTTTTCTTTTGTGGCAAAAGACTGGTCTTTTGACGTCATTTTTGGTCAGTATCAGGCCATAACTTTACAAATGCCACGATACAGTACGGTAAGACACGTATTATGAAATTTGGGCAGAAAACTGGTCCTTCAAATATCGATAGATTTAAGTGACCCTCAATACTCTTCAACAGTCGTAACGTCACTTCCTTCCCAATGACGCATGGTAACTTAGTAACACTGGCTCTAAACTATCGGAACAATGGCGGACGCCCGTATGAAATATTTCCCCAGCGAGCATAAAAGCGTATCCAGAGGAAAAGAAAACCCATAAATTTGATCATGTTTTGACTTTTACACATTCTGATCACAAGGCATATGAAAAGTTCTAGCCAACATGAAGAATAAAAAATATTGACGTTCTTTGTTTAGAACCAAGATGGCCGCTGTTGCCGGGCGGCGTGACATCAGACTACTGAATCCAATTGGTAAAAACTCTTCAACAGTCGTAACGTCACTTCCTTCCTAATGACGCATGGTAAGTTAGTAACTGGCTCTAAACTATCGGAACAATGGCGGACGCCCTTATGAAATATTTCTCCGACGAGCATAAAAGCGTATACAGAGGGGGAAAAAATCATTATAAATCTGATCATGTTTTGACTTTTACACATTCTGATCACAAGGCATATGAAAAGTTCTAGCCAGCAAGAAGAATAAAAAGTACCGATTTTCTTTGTTTAGATCCACGATGGCCGCCGTTGCCGGGCGGCGTGACATCAGACTACTGAATCCAATTGGTAAAAACTCTTCAACAGTCGTAACGTCACTTCCTTCCTAATGACGCATGGTAAGTTTGTAACTGGCTCTAAACTATCGGAACAATGGCGGACGCCCTTATGAAATATTTCTCCGACGAGCATAAAAGCGTATACAGAGGGAAAAAAAACCCATTATAAATCTGATCATGTTTTGACTTTTACACATTCTGATCACAAGACATATGAAAAGTTCTAGCCAGCATGAAGAATAAAAAGTACCGATTTTCTTTGTTTAGATCCACGATGGCCGCCGTTGCTGGGCGACGTGACATCAGACTATTGAATCCAAATGGCCTAATGACTCTGAAGGACTACTCCAGCACTGACCTACACGTTTTAAAAAATTTGGTCAGAAATTTCGTCCTCTAAAATGTCGATCGATTCAAACTACCTCAAAAAAAATAATTTAAAATGAACTTTTATATAGCGCAATATCCACTTAATGTGCTCAAAGCGCTTTACAAGGGGTCCCTGGCCAACAGCAGTATTTACCATTTAGGAAGGGACATGACGCCTGTATGGCGATTTTATATTTTTTTTTCGAACAGAGACAACGCTGTAAACGGCCAGGTACTCATTTTACATCCCGAGTACGGTGAGAGAAAGTGAGTAAAGAGCCTTTTACAAGGACTCAACTATGCGCCGAGCGAGGCTCGAGCCCAAGACCTGCCGATCCGAAAGCGAGTGTCATACCACGAGACCACATAGTACCTAAATATTGTC
Organism: Berghia stephanieae; assembly: GCF_034508935.2. Classification (NCBI taxonomy): domain Eukaryota; kingdom Metazoa; phylum Mollusca; class Gastropoda; order Nudibranchia; family Aeolidiidae; genus Berghia; species Berghia stephanieae. The sequence continues at coordinate 36,246,744 of NC_088370.1, read as the reverse complement.
AAAATAAACTCTCAAACCTGGTACAGTTTCATGGAGCGGGCAGATGTTATGAGTATTTTACTTAAACACATAGCATCAATATCTACATGGTTTCTTTAACTTTAACAATACTCTTCAATAGTCCTAACGTCACTTCCTTCCTAATGACGCATGGTAATTTAGTAACACTGGCTCTAAACTATCAGGACAAAGGCGGACGCCCGGATGAAATAGTTCTCCGGCGAGCATAAAAGCGTATCCAGAGGAAAAGAAAACCCATAAATTTGATCATGTTTTGACTTTTACACATTCTGATCACAAGGCATATGAAAAGTTCTAGCCAGCATGAAGAATAAAAAGTAATGATTTTCTTTGTTTAGAACCAAGATGGTCGCCGTTGCCGGGCGGCGTGACATCAGACTACTGAATCGTATTTAACTGCCACTTGTTTTTGTTTTTACAAGAAAAGTGCCATTTTAGCATGACGAGATTTCTGGCCTTTTTTTTTAAATACGTGGTAATTCAAAATAATGCAATAACGATGCTATGAGTTTATGTTAAATACTCAACACATCCTTCAGCCGGAAATAACGACCTAACTTGTAAAACTATGTGTATCCTTAATTAAATACGTGATTATTCAAAATAATGCAATAATGATGCTATGCGTTTATGTAAAATACTCAAAACATCCTTCAGCCGGATATGACGAACTGACTCATAAAACTATGCGTATCCTTTAAAAACGAGGTTATTCAAAATAATACAATACTGATGCTATGCGTTTATATGTATAATACTCACACATCCGCCAGCCGGATAAACGAACTGACACATAAAACTATGCGTATCCTTTACGTAAATACGTGATTATTCAAAACAATGAAATACTGATGCTATGCGTTAATGTAAAATACTCAAAACACCCACCAGTCGTATATAACGAACTGACTCATAAAACTTTATTATTTATCCTTGAAACTTTACAGTCTAATAAATATGATTAAATGGCAACTAATCTCCCAAATGGATTTCCAAGAGCAATAACAAATATATTTGCAACGTTAATTTCGTTCTATCTTTAGAGTATAAAAAGGACAAGCTGTCAAGCTGCTTTGATATTAAATAAATGATTAACATTTCCATGGCGGTTATGTGGTCTAGTGGTATGACACTCGCTTTCGGATCGGAAGGTCCTGGATTCGAGCCTCGCGCTCGGCGCATAGTGGAGTCCTTGGAAAAAGGCTCTTTATTCACATTCTCTCACCGTACTCAGGTGTAAAATGAGTACCTGGCCGTTAACAGCGGTGTCTTTGTCCGAAAAATTGTAATATTGCCTGACAGGCGTCATGTCCCGTCCTACATGTTAAATGTTGCTGTTGACCAGGGACCCCTTGTAAAGCGCTTTGAGCACATTTAGTGGAAAATGCGCTATATAAAGCTCAATTTGAAAAAAAAATTATGGCAAACCTTGTTGTCCGTAAAAAAAATAAGTAGTCGTTACGAGCCTTTAGGACAAACCTGTCAACTTGAAAATTTTAAAATTCGTAATTTTAAGAGTTAAAAGATGTAGTCTCTATAGTTAACTTTTGCGGCGCTGCACTGCGGCTGATGCTTGGGCTATTCCAGCCTTCCCTTGGGAAAGACCTTAAAGACAAATTTCCCCTTAGGGATGAATAAAGGGAATTTTAAAAAAATATTTTATTATTTATTATTTTAAAATCAACAATCTAACCCGATACGGATTATGCGCTAACACTTCAAAATCCTTCAAATCTAATAATTTGGCACCAACTTTTATTTTCAATAAGTTTTAGTAACTCAGAGATGTTCATGAAGTTCCGAAATTTTCGTAATGAGAACGGCGAGAGAATGTGAGTAAAGAGCCTTTGCCCTAACCCTAACCCTAACCCTAACCCAAAGACTCAACTATGCGCCGAGCGATGGAGGCTCGAACCCAGGACCTTCCGATCCGAAAGCGAGTGTCATACCACTAGACCACATAGACGCACGCGTTTTCTGGCCAGAATTTTAAATACTTGTTTTTTGTTTGTTTGTTTGTTTGTTTGTGTTTGTTTTTGTTTTGTTTTTTTTTGAGTATTGCACAGCTGGGGTTGTCGACATAGGTAAAAAAGGTAAAGGGAGAAATTATGATTTGTAAAAAAAAACAAACACATAAAGTAGATTTTTTTTCATTGAAGGGTTAATTATCATAGAAAATGCTGACATAAAACAATTTGTTTCTCTTATTATTATTTAATTTATTGTTTGGAGTCTCTTTGACCCTCTCCTTCCCGGCCATTTTCAGATTTTCCCCCAATGCTTTCTTTTTTACTTACTTAGGCCGCCCCTTGGGGCGTCGAACATGAGCTTTCATAAGCGTACACAGCTCCCGGGTGTTGTCCATTCCTGTGTCATCTAGCAGACAGTCAATGTATGTTTTATTCTGCCTGCCTCTGCTTCTGGTTCTCTCAGGTGGTTCCCATAGCACAAGACTGCTTGCAATCTCCTCATTGTGTCTCCAGCAGTGCCCTGCAAGTCTCAATCTTCTCTTTTGTATCTTCGAGGTCACTGGGGGAGGGGGGAGGGGGGGGAGGTCACTGTAGAGCTCTTCATTTGACATGTACTCTTTCCAGCTTACATTGAAGGCCATCTGCAGTGTAGCAGCCGTCCTGTTGCTTCCTAAATGCACCCAACACAAAATTATATTTTTCTTACTCAAACAGAAAAGCAGCAATTACATTCTATGCATAGATGATATCATTATTCAAATTGAGCCCTACAAACAGTTTTAAGGTTTTATAGCGATAACAAAAAAAATATATTAAAATTTTGTGATGTAAATTTTTTAATCAGAATGAGAAATTATTGGTTTTCTTGTAACGAATGTGATGATGTTCCTATAGTTAGTATGGAAAGAGTTGATCTAATAGCAATACCCATGGTTTACTGATGTTTTATTGCAATATTTGATGAGATATTTGATAGTGGAGTACTATAATCAGATAATATAATCAAATACACCCTGACGTTTATTAGTTTTAACGCTGTCGTGAACACGAGCTGCTATTTATAAGGCAGAGACAACTGACCGCTGGTCTGTTCAAAGATTTGTCGGGTGAGTAGACTGTAGTGAGTTATAACAAAAAACGTGAGCTTTTATATAGCGCAACATCCACTAAACGTGCTCAAAGCGCTTTACAAGGGGTCTCTGACCAAAAGCAATACGTAACATAGAGAACGAGACGTGACACCTGTTAAGCGTTATTAATTTTTTTCGGACAGAGACAACGCTGTTAATGGTGAGGTACTCATTTTACACCTGAGTAAGGTGAGAGATTGTGAGAAAAGAGGTGTTTTTTTTTTCCAAGGACTCAACTATGCGCCGAGCGAGGCTTCTGATTCGAAAGCGAATGTCATACCACTAGACCACATAGTCGGGTTATAGAAGAAACAGTGTTAATATAGACCCTATGACCTATTTATATATATATATATAAATATATATATATATATATATATATATATATATATATATATATATATATATATATATAGATAGATAGATATATTCAATGATGTCAACAGGAGTCACCTATGTTGTCCAAGTGAGCAAATTGGGGGTTAATAATCTTGCTCAAGAAAAAAAAACGAAAGTGCCTGTAGCGGGGCTCGAACCCGGTGTCACGTTACTGTAGAACGAGCTTAAGTCTCAATGGGATATTAGCTGTAGGCAACCATGAGTTGTTATTTTTCAAACCTATACTATGCTATCGTGTGATGACAACGCCTACAGCCGTCGTATGAATACTACTCACCATGGTTATATAAACCCATGGCAGGCCGCCAAATGTCACTTGCTATCCTTCACATAATGCAGGGTTGATTGTGTGAAATACGTTCGGGGCCGGAAAATAGCAAGGCATAGTGCAGGCTACAGTACTGTGTAAGTCCGTGAACAGGTGACCGAATCATAGTACAGAGAAGGCAAATCTGTTACTATATGTCCCAATAAAAGTCTAACACAGAGAAGGCCGAAAACAAATATAACACAGAGGACCAAACACTGTGTTGTAAAATATCAAAAGCTGGTCGGTCGGTGAAGAATTATTAAGCGACATAATATGTCGTAATATCACATCTCAATAAAAGAGTGATATTTGTTGGGTCGTGATCGGTATCAAGTGAAGTGCTACACATCTTCACGAAAAATCAGAACAACGCTGTATAAGATTACAGAGGAACAAACCCGAGACGACAAGACACGATTTGTTTGTGTGTATTGTATTGTCTTTATATGTTTGAATAGGTACGTTTTGTTTGTCAAAACTTTCATTTTTATCATTTTACACTTTCTTTTAAAATAAAATTAAAATTTAATTTAATCAGCAAACTTGTTTAATTATTTAAAGCTATACTTTTGGCGGGACCTTTTGTAAAACCATTAGTCCGATTGTAGTTGAAAATATCTTATAGATAGTATGCGCTTGGCTAAGAAGCTCATAACATTGCCATCCGGAAGTATAACAGACCAACACACAAAACTGTGTGTATCCATGAACGTTTATAGTGAGGTTAATACAGTTCAGTGAGCATTACTCATAAACGCGGAT
>NC_088370.1:36229652-36237152 GCF_034508935.2 Berghia stephanieae | reverse complement strand
AAGTATTGGTTTTTCACATAAGACAATAAAAGACGGAATGTAAGTTTGTTTTTTTATAGAACGATAAAAGAGAGAATGTAAGTATTGGTTTTTCACATCGAACAATAAAAATGAGACTGATAGTTACGTGCTTTATTGTCGCACTCTGAAAAAAAAAACAAAAAAGGATCAGCCGCAGTGCAGCGCCACAAGTTGAGCTAGAGCGAGTTGACTTTCTCAATCAATGTCACACAGCGCAGCGACAAGTGATCGAACTCGGTACCTTTCGGGTGCGAAGCAAAGACTGTACCGCTGAGCCATGCTGACCCCCTATTAATGATAGTGATTCTTTAATCTTTTTTTTTCTGTTTTGGATAATTTTCAGGCTACCTTCTTAAATTGGGCTACGCCTCCAAGCGCTGGGACTGAAAAGGATTGTGTTTCTATGAAGGTTGAGACCGGACTCAAATGGTACGACCAAGGGTGTGAAAAGAAGTATAGATTTATTTGCCAACGCCTAAAGACGGTACGTCCACTAAACCGGTGTCTTTTTGTCATAAATAAATATATTATAGGGAATGAGATTAGCGGGAGAGTAGCGCCCCTTGATTGGACGTCACGTTACAGAGAGAACGTCAATTTGGTTTTGCTCATGCGTCTCTCTCGTCCTCGCTTTCGGTGAAGTGACTCATGCAGCTTTCACCGGAAGCGAGGACGACAGACGCATGCGCACAACCAACATGACGGTCTCTCTCTAATAACTTTTCCGCCGGTGACGTCCAATCAAGGGACGCTACTCTTCCGCTAATCTCATTCCCTATTGGATTGGCTACACGTACCCCTTGGTATCATAACGTTAATTATGATAGATGAAGTGAGCAGGAAAGTACCAGAAGACAATAATAGAGAGTAAAAAATTTTCGCGGCGGTGATGGGGGTTTGAACCAGGGACCTAACTGGTACGACAACTTCGCCTGGCCGGTGAGAGCGTGACTCTATGTTCTAGTAGGGGGTTTGGGAGGGGGAAAATTTTTTTTTAAAAGTCTCTCCCCTCCCAAACTCCCTACTAGAACATTATAAAAAAAGTTTTCTCCCTCCCAAACCCCCTACTAGAACAAGAATACTGGGGATGTAGGAGCTTCCAGAAGGCCTCCCGAATATATAAATAATATGAAATTGAATGTAATGTGTAGGCTTCAATTTTATTGCAAGAACAGATCAAATGAACGTTTCGGGTTTCCCTTTCATCAACAAAACAGGATGAATGAAACACTACAGATGAATGAGATAATGTGGTAGTGGCGTTGTTACGATGAATAAAAAAAACATTGGTTGGCAGGAAATAGTAGATATGCTCCTTTGTAAGGAATCACGAATTACAATAGAATACTAGACATTTTTAAAAGGTGCGCAATTAATTAAGTAAATAATAATGTGAAATTGATTGTAAGCTTCAATTTAATTACAAAAACAGATCAAATGAACGTTTCGGGTTTCCCCTTTATCCTGTTTTGTTGAAGTGTCCATTTGATCTGTTTTTGTAATCAAATTGAAGCTTACAATCAATTTCACATTATTATTTAGTTCTTCGAGCTTCGAGAAGCAACATTTTTATTACGCAATTGATTAAGTGAAAAGAGGGGAGGCGGGGAGGAACAGTTCCCTGAACCGATTCTCGTCCCGTTTATTCGGTATTAGAATAATTAAGTGTCAATTATTCAACATGATAACGCCACAGCACAGAGAGCTCTACAAATGTGTGCTTTCCTAAGTGATTCCAATGTAAGGGTTATGAACCTCAGGCCAGTTGTGTCACTCGACACGAATCCCATTTAACAATACGTGGGATGTTGTGAGAAGAAAGCTAAAATGAATAAGAGTGTTGTACAAGATCCGATTAAATGTTCGACAAATGAAATACAATTCGGAATGATATTATACCAGAAGTAACAACAAGATATGAAGTGAATAGAAAAGTGCCAGAAGACAATAGAGAATAAAAAATTTTCGCGGCGGTGGTGGGGTTTGAACCTGCGACCTTATTGGTACGACAACTCCGCCTGGCAGGTGAGAGCGTGGCTCTACCGTGTGAGCTATCCACGAACACAAAAATATTCGTTTCAAACCCAAAGTCATTACTAGATCCCTCTCTCACCCACTTCTTGAGACCGCCGATTCGTTCGTACACCACCATCGCGAATAATTTTGACCAGCAGTTAAGCTTAATAGCCAATATTCTCAACACAAACATATAACATAGAAACGATTGAGACATTGAGTATGCTCCGGTGTATGGGGTGAATTTTTAATTCAGAAAAGTGAGTGGAGCAGGCACTTATGTTGGTAACAACAAGATATGAAGTGAATAGAAAAGTGCCAGAAGACAATAGAGTAACAGCCCATCAGATGACTTCATCAATGAGGCAAAGAGTGGGCAATTATGGGCTACAACATCATGAATGAGGAAAGAGTGCAATATCATAACGTCTGACATACAACATCATCAATGAGGCAAAGAGTTGTGGTAATTTTCAGTTCTAACGTCTGACATACAACATCATCAATGAGGCAAAGAGTTGTGGCAATCATCAATTCTAACGGCTGACATACAACATCATCAATGAGGCAAATAGTTGTGGCAATCATCAATTCTAACGGCTGACATACAACATCATCAATGAGGCAAATAGTTGTGGCAATCATCAATATTAACGGCTGACATACAACATCATCAATGAGGCAAACAGTTGTGGCAATCATCAATTCTAACGGCTGACATACAACATCATCAATTCTAACGGCTGACATACAACATCATCAATTCTAACGGCTGACTCAATCATCAATTCTAACGGCTGACATACAACTCATCATTCTAACGGCTGACATACAACATCATCAATTCTAACGGCTTGACATAGGCACATCATCAATTCTAACGGCTGACATACAACATCATCAATTCTAACGGCTGACATACAACATCATCAATTCTAACGGCTGACATACAACATCATCAATTCTAACGGCTGACATACAACATCATCAATTCTAACGGCTGACATACAACATCATCAATTCTAACGTCTGACATACAACATCATCAATGAGGCAAAGAGTTGTGGCAATCATCAATTCTAACGGCTGACATACAACATCATCAATTCTAACGGCTGACATACAACATCATCAATTCTAACGGCTGACATACAACATCATCAATTCTAACGGCTGACATACAACATCATCAATTCTAACGTCTGACATACAACATCATCAATGAGGCAAAGAGTTGTGGTAATTTTCAGTTCTAACGTCTGACATACAACATCATCAATTCTAACGGCTGACATACAACATACTGATTCCGTCATTTGTGATGATTTCAACTTTGTGCTCGATTTACAAAATTGATTTTTAATGACGGCTTTTAAAAAAATAGCCAGAACTTTTTAGCAGTTATCACAAATAAAATAAATTATACACCAAAAGAAAGCTAGATTTGTCTAGTTTCCTAATATGTATATGTGGTTTTATTTGTGACCCTCCGTCTCAAAACGGTATTATGTTGGGATGATTCAGACCCCAGAAAGTGAATTTAAAAACAGAATGATGGGAAATTGGACCTTAGAAGTTTTTGTAAAGCGAGAAATAGTTTTTATACTCCAGCATGACGTAGAGAAATTAAACCCAAGTTTGATATTTGTCCATCGGATGGAGATGGATTGGGCACACCCTGAGGAAGCCAACCAATAACACCGCTAGGCAGGCGCTGAGATGGAACCCCCAGGGAAAACGGAAGAGAGGGCGGCCTAGAAACACCTGGCGGCGAGACCTGGAGGCGGACATGAAGAGGATGGGACACACCTGGGGAGAGTTGGAGAAGATGGCCCAGGACAGAGGAAGATGGAGGACTGTTGTCGATGGCCTATGCTCCACTAGGAGTGACGGGCATAAGTAAAGTAAGTAAGTTGATATTTGTGGAAATGAATTCAATTTCCCTAACCGAGTCTATCCCGACATAATACCGCTTTGAGACGGGGGGTCACATTTGTTCCGACCAATAGCGAACTATTAGCGGAAACAAACTTTCTAGTTTTTATGTACATGACTATGCTTCTAATATTTTATGTTTCAGATGATTTGGAAGTTTACAACGCTGAACTAGCATCAAGAGTTAACGGTAAATAGATTTCTTTTGTCGTCATCTATAATTTGTATTGAGGTGTATCATTGGCATTTGGCTGCATGTGTGGCTTTGTCATGGTATGTTATGTTGTGTGGTTATGTTGTCTTGTGGTAAGACACTCGGTTTCGGATCGGAAGGCTTTGGTTTGAGCCTTGCTCAGCGCATAGTTGAGTCCTTGGAAAAAAACCTTTACTCACATTCTCTCTCCGTACTCATGTGTAAAATGAGTAGCTGGCAATTAACAACGTTCTTGCTGTCCGAAAAGAAATTGTAATATCTCCTAACAGGCGTCGTGTCTAGTTTTAGTAGTCCTGCTCTTGGCAACGCAAATTTGAGTCCATTTGAAAATGCTTTTTAATAACATTCTCTCATCACACCCAGGTGTAAAATAAGTAGCTGGCCGATAACAGCGTTGTTTCTCTAGATATAAAATGGAATAACACCAAACAAGCATTGCGTCTCATTCTACATGTAAAGCAGCAACTTCTAATGGTTTCGTCTTACACTACAATATTATGACGTTCTATCCAGGCAGCCTCAGCTTCTTCTTCACACTAGTCAGCGTGTTATGATGATCTCTCCAGGACACAAACTCGTCGCTGCAATCGTGTACGGTCGCAAACCCGCCCAGAATTTTTGTCGCAACAAAACGTTCAACAAGGTGCTTGGCGGTTTTGGGTTCTTGACCACAACAGGTTCATGTTGGACAGGTGGCAAGTCCCCACTGATGCGAAGAGGATGCTGTCAGGCAGGTTCTTGTCCGAAGTCGGTTCGTTGCCACCTAGGGTCTCCTCTTGCTGGTATAAAAGCCTGGCAACTTCTCCCCCAGTTTCCAGGAGTCAATGTCCCTGCCCCCTCGAGGGATTGAATTAGTAAAATTCGACTTTCATGTCATATATGCAACCCTGTCCGAAGTCAGGGAAGCTAAGTACAATTGTTGCCGGGACTTGTTTCGGCACAAAACAGGGGGCCCCGACCATTATTCGCTTGAGAGGGCCTAGGGGTATACCGTACCCATTCCCTCTCTTGATCTTATTAAGCCAGTTGGTTGCAATCGTCTCCCACCAGACATTGGGGCCCGGGGCAGGGCTGGGCTGGGCTGGGCTAGATCGCTGCCACTATCGAGGCCCATTTTGCCAGCTTTCCCTACACTATATGTATGAACTTGCCAAGTTTTACACCGACCTTCTCAACGTTCTTGCTTCTACCTCCCACACTGGAGCGCAATACTCCTCGGTAGAATAGGGAATGAGATTAGCGGAAGAGTAGCGTCCCTTGATTGGACGTCACCCATAGTCTGTGACGTCTTTACACACATCCATTCTCTCACCGTACTCAGGTTAAACAGCGTTGTATTTGTAGAAAGAAATGGTAATATCGTCCATCAGACGCCCGTGTCGCGTTCTAGATGGTACGTTTTGCTGTTGGTCTGGGACCCTTTGTAAAGCGCTTTGATTCATCATCATCATCATCATTGCCTTTTTCATCCTGGGTCAGGGTATAGGCCACAGACAAAAAGTTTCCATCCTTCTCTATCCTGAGCTAACTTTTTTAAAAATCTCATTTCAGGTCTTACCACTTCTCTGTATATCAGCTTCTTTAAATTATGTAATTCCAGAAACTCTTCGGTCGCCCAAGATAAAAAAAAAGGATTTGGTTTGTCCGTCTGCGTTTCTGTAACGGTTTGAGTTTAACGGAAAAGGGTGTAAACCCTTTGCCAACCCCCAACCTGGAGGACCAGGCGATTCAAAGATGGGGGAATCACACACCATTAGTCGCCTTTTACGACACGCTGGCTTGGCGTTGGGCTATTCTTGACCCTCTCAGTTGAGGGACCCCGGACACCACACGGCTTTGATTAGAGTAGATAGTACGCTATATAAAAAAGGCTCAAAAATCCAAAACGATTCGTGTTAAATTTGTCCTTTATTTTCTCAAGCTGTTTCGTAAATCTCTTTTCAATATTTTTGTACACTGACTATTACTATATTATGTAACTTGTACGGCTAGGTGGTCTTGTGGTATGACACTCGCTTTCGGATCGGAAGGTCCTGGGTTTGAGCCTCGCTCGGCGCATAGTTGAGTCCTTGGAAAAGGCTCTTTACTCACATTCTCTTACCGTACTCGGGTGTACAATGAGTGTCTGGCCGTTAATAGCGTTGTCCGAAAAAAACTGTAATATTGCCTAACAGGCGTCATGTCTCGTTCTACATGTTACGTGTTGCTGTTGGCCAGGGACCCCTTGTAAAGCGCTTTGAGTACGTTTAGTGGATATTGCGCTATATAAAAGCTCCATTATTTTTTTACTACAATTTTCCCCAGTGACATGTGCAGTTGGTTGGACCAAAATCCCCAACAAAAGAAAATGTATCAAAGCTTTCACGAATAGACAAGTTGAATGGCTTGAGGCTTTTGACTGGTGCTATGAGGCGACTCCCATTGAAATGGGACGTAAAAAAGCCAACCTCTTTAACATCCAGGACTTTGAAGAAAACGATTTTCTCCAAGGTAGATCATCATCATCATCATCGTCGTCATCATCATCATCATCATCATCATCATCATCATCATCATCATCATCATCATCATAATCGTCATCATCATCATCATCATCATCATCATCGTCGTCGTCGTCGTCGTCATCATCATCATCATCATCATCATCATCATCATCATCATCATCATCATCATCATCATTATCATCATCATCATTATCATCATCATCATCATCCTCATCATCGTCATCTTCATCATCCTTCAGATTAATATTTCTTCTTCTTCTTCTTCTTCTTCTTCTTCTTCTTCTTCTTCTTCTTCTTCTTCATAAAATATGATTCATTCTTGATAACCCATAGTGCATCTGTCTGTGTCTCAATGTTGGCCGTGTCATTGATATCAAGAAGTAAGTGTTCCAAAGCGGAACGTATTTGGAGAGAGAAAAATTCAATCTTTGACATGTCGTTCGTCCCCGAATAGTTCCAAATTAACTAGAAAACGTCATACTATTGTCCTTGTTTTTTTTTTTTTCCAGGAAAGCTGCCAATGAGAAAATACTGGATCGCCCCCACTGATCATGTAACTGAAGGAGTGTACATGAATACGGTCATACGTGGTGCTGGACCTGTGAGAAAATCATCATCATCATCATCATCATCATCATCATCATCATCATCATCATCATCATCATCATCATGATCATCATCATCATCATCATTGCAACCTTCAGGAGGAGTTTCCTTCGATTCACGGTGTCCTAGGCAGCTGTCAGGCCAACAAATTCAGGCCCTGTCTGTTGGTACGATATATATCCGGTTGGCGGATGTTGTGAGCAT
>NC_088370.1:36209652-36222152 GCF_034508935.2 Berghia stephanieae | reverse complement strand
AAGACATCGCGTCCACCAGTCGGTATTGGATTGGTCTTGTGGACAAAGGTCAGAACGGGACGTTTTCTTGGCTTGGACAAAACACGGAGGTGAGGAAAAAAATGAATGAGGTCACTTGGAGGTAAAATTAAGATTACAAAATGTATAGATAGTATGCGCTTAGCTAAGAAGTTCACAACATTGCCATCCGGAAGTATAACGAGAGAAGCCAAAAAGCGTTCTACAACTATAATCCGGGTATGCCGAAATCACAGGAGGTAACCACTGAGTCACTCATAAAAATGACGATAAAAGTTCAAGTTCGGTCACCCAGCTCTCGCGTTCTGTATAGGGAATGAGATTAGCGGAAGAGTAGCGTCCCTTGGTTGGACGTCACCCATAGTCTGTGACGTCACCGGCGGAAAAGTGGTTAGAGAGAAAACGTCATGTTGGTCGTGCGCGGAAGCGAGGACGAGAGACGCATGCGCACAACCAACATAATAATAATAAAAATAATAATAATGCTGAAAACTTATATAGCGCTATAACTCCGAGACACCAGACTCTAAGCGCTTAAATTACAAATTACTTTGGCTGAAACATACTCATTCACACACACAAGCACACACACACACACACACATACACACACACAACACAACACACAACACAAACCAAACCTATGACGTTCTCTCTCTAACAACTTTTCCGCCGGTGACGTCACAGACTATGGGTGACGTCCAATCAACGGACGCTACTCTTCCGCTAATCTCATTCCCTATTGCAGAGCGTACCTCAACTCAGCATGCTAGAATCCTGTGGGGGAAAGGGGGGGGGGGTATTGCATGTTCTTTAACATTTTGTATGGCTCATCTAGACACCTTTAGTTGTTAGTTTAACAAAAAACAATAATTATTTCCTCCTCGTTCCTCAGACTGAGTTTGAAGCCTGGAGGAACCCCCCTAGGAACCTGATGGGTGACGAATATTGTGTGGAGCTGATCGGGAAGAAGGAAGGGAGATGGAATGATAAGAGCTGTAGAGCTAAAAAACACTTCATCTGTGAGAAGCCTGCAGCCGTGCCCAGCTAGGAAGCTGGGATTGGACGCTGATTCGTGTTAGGTTTTGAAATTGTTTGATATAAATATAGATAAGCTTCATTTGTCTACGACGATAAAACCCCGCGTAATTGAAAATGGGACAACTTTAGATATTTATATCCCTTCTCCCTCATCGCTATTTTGATTATTATTATTAATAATAATAATAATAATAATAATAATAATAATAATAATAATAATAATAATAATAATAATAATATATAATAATAATATAATAATAATATATATATATATATATAATATATAAATTGAATCACTCACTTATATGTGGCCAAAACATATGTTTCTGTGGCTTTCGTCCACGTCGTCAGTTGGCATAATGTCCGCATAAAAAATGTATTCCCTTTGAGGTTGATGTTTACACTCTTGTCCTTATATTAGCTCTCACCATCATTATCGAGCACTTTCGTACCTACGAGTACCCACCAACACGCATATATATATATATATATATTATATATATATATATATATATATATATATATATATATATACAGTAGACTCCGGGTAAGACGATATAATTGTTGTCTCTGTCAAATAAATAATGTACTTTCTCCTAACAGGCATCATCTCTTGTCTTGCATGTTTAAGTGTTGCTGTTGACTAGGGATACCCTCGCAAAGTGCTTTGAGCAAGTGTAATGGATATTGAGCTATATAAATACTCTAGTAAAAAAATTAGTAAAGGTAAAGTATTACTGTACTAAAGCGCTTTGGTATATTTAGTAGATACTGCCCAATATACTCTTCATTGTTTTAAAAAAATGAGGTTTTACACTTACGGGGAATTGTCGTTGCATACAAGTATTAATTCTACAAAAATCAACCTCTCTCCATTTGATCTATGGTGTTAATTCCAAATAATAAACCACAAAAATGATGAAAATTGTTTTTGTCTCAAATCTGCTTCCTCCTCCTCATCCATCCATTCATTCAAACATCCCACCCGTTGAAAGCCTAGATGTGCTTTTGAGGTTTTCAGTGGGGTAATGAAGACTTCTAACTTCTACGTCATGGCACAAGACCGAAGGGCTAGAGCTCAGGTGGTCGCTGGTTCGGATAAGTAAGTAAGGGCGAGAATGAAATGACGTTGTCTTTGTGGAAAAAAATAGAATAGTAGTTCCTTAGGCGGACCCTCCAGAGACGGCACGGGGCACGGGTCACACAGCACGCAGCGTGTCGGTCCCTCCGTGGGATGCACGCTAGACGAACTACACACGGAGTCTGTTTTTTTTTTTGTTTTGTTTTGAAGAGTTTTACGGCGCTTGCAACACATTAAAGTCATATCAGCGCCAGTAAAAAGGAAGAAAATGGGATGGTAAAAGTTCTAGAATTACAATTAAAGCACAAAAGAAAAGGTAAGACAAAGGGGAATTGGTTCAAATAAGAAACAGGTGTAGATTCCAAGAACACACTATCGAAGTGCTTAGTTTGAGATCATCTAAAAGTCTCACCCAGACACAAGCACAGATCCCCACTAAGAGGAATACACTAAAATGTTTTACAAATCATATATATTATAAAGAAAACATAATACAATGCATAACAGAGAGATGATTTACAAGGAAAAAATTATCATCTCCCGAAACTACCTATACATTTGACTGTTTCCCTCTCAGCCAGGACCAGGACAAAACCAAGTAATCTCATTCCAAGACAAAGACAGAAAGCATGTTGGAAAACAGATAAAGGGGTAAAGAAGACGCAGTAAGTTCCTCCCTGCTCACTATGGGAGAGAGATACACGAAATCAACTGCACGCATCGGTGGCACGACTGATGAAGTAAACAACACACTTTCGTTATTATTATTATTACAAATAAACTCGCCTACAGGTATACATTTACCGTCAATATCTTCCTACACATGCTTTTGTTGATCTTTGTTGTGATATTCTGGGATTATTCAGGTCAAAACCGGTCTCTCACAAATTAAATTTTGTTGGCCTAGGAAAACATACCAAATGTCTCCCCCCCCTAGAATGTGAGTTTATGTCCTTTTTTCAATGTGCAATCATATCTATGGTCTGTAAATTTTGTCAATACCTTCACTAGTTTTAGAGATATGGTGAGTTAAATATAAATATAATATAAAAATCCCTTTATTCATCCCATAGGAAAATTTGTCTCTAGGGTCTATGTTATGCCCTGGCGCTGGTTGCTAGGACATAACCTGAACGAGTCGGGAGTTGACCGTACCTCCCTCGGGTTGCTAGGTATTCTGAACATCTCGCCAGCAAACGAGGGGGTTCGAACCAGCACTATATAAGCGAGGCGCTGGAAACCAGGTCAAACTTTTTATGCTGAATCACGAGTCAAATTAAATCGGAAAAATGCATTTTTGGTCAAATTTTACGCAGATTTTGAAGCAATAATTTCTTTTACTTACCCATTAAAAATATTTTAAAATATAAAGACTAAGCATAGAAAATAATGCTTTTGGGAAATGAGTGATAAATGGTTGACTTATTTTGACTTATGCCTCTTGGCTCCTGGTGGAGCATAGGGCCTCAATAGCACTCTTCCATCTTCTTCTGTCCTTGGCACAGACCTTTGCTTCACTCCAGGTAAGATTGGAGACCCTCAAATCTTGGTGGAGGCTTCTCCTCCAGGTAGGTCTGTCTTGGACGACCCCGATTCCTCTTGCCCTGTGGGTTCCATTCGAGAGCCTGCTTGGTTATATTGCAGGGCTCTTTCCGCAGGGTATGGCCAACCCATCGCCACTTTCTGCGTCTGATTCTGACCTGGATATCCATTTGCTTTTGGTTTGGATAAATGGTTAAACTATCATTTTTAAAAGAAATCCTATTTTGGCCACAGAATGCATTTTATAACCCTTTAGTTTGAAATTAGGTTCTCAGGCCAGCACACAATTTTCATTCTGTAGTCGTCCATCATGACAGCACGCGACACAAAAGACAAACAATGCTACAAACCGATACATGCGTTTTCGTTACGGATGTGCCGTGCTGCCTAAGGTAGGGTTTCTTTAATTTCTCGTCGTTACGTTCTTTTGTCTCATGTGCCGTGCGGTGCGTGCCGTCTATGGAGGGTCCGCCTTAGGCGTGATCTTTTGTCTTACATTTTAAGTGTTGCTGTTGGCTTAGGACCGGTTATTCAGGGTTTTGAGCATAATTAAAACGGGTCAATATAAACCTCATTTACAAAAAAGATCAACTTCTCCAGTCTAACAAAGACTAGGCAGTGTTGCTGTTTACTTTGAATTCGTTTTTATTTTATTTTGTGTCATTTATAGTGGGTTTTTTTTTCGAAATATAGTTCTCGGAGCGATGGATAATAATTGGACTTCCAGCAGAGAGACTTGGGTTCGGATTCCGGTGTAAGCATCCCAATATTTGCTTGAACAAGAAGTTTCGACTCTATTGCTTACTTTTTGGCAGTGCACTGCAGCTAACACCCGAGTTAACTTGGTCTACTCACAACAAACTCTAAAAAATACCTCTGAAGATGCGTACAAATAGGGGATCCTGTTTATTTATATTTTTTAAATTTCTTTTTCATTTTATAAACTGTTTCTTAACATGGCAAAAATATTGAATTTCTAAACCTATCCCAGGAGATGACCTAATCTTTCCGGTTATTGCTCTCTTGGGAAAAACATAAAGGTGTACAATATATTGTTATACAATCTTGTTTACCCTCTAAGGGTCAATGTCATTGATGTTTTTATGTTTTTAAGGGTTTTACGGCGCTTGCAACACATTAAGGTCATATCAGCACCAGTAAAAAGGAAGAAAGTGGGATAGTAAAAAGTTTTAGAATTACAATTAAAGCACAAAAGAAAAGGAAAGACAAAAGGGAATTGGTTCAAATAGAGAACAGATGTAGATTCCAAAAGCACACTATCAAAGTACTTAGTTTGAGATCACCTAAAAGTCTCACCCAGACACAAGCACATGTCCCAACTAAGAGGAACACACCCAAATGTTTACCAATCATATAATATAATATGTAAACTAAACATAATACAATGTATAACAGAGAGATGATTTACAAGGAAAAAAATATCATCTCCCAAAACTATAACTATACATTCGACTGTTTCCCTCTCAGCCAAGGACTCCGACCAAGGTCAGGACAAAACCAAGCAATCTCATTTCAAGACAAAGACAAAAAGCAATTGGAAAACAGATAAGAGGGGACAGAAGACATAGTATGTACCTCCCTGCCCGCTATGGGAGGTCAGGATCCCCACCCAGAATGTCATTGAGAATAGTAGCAACGATACACATATGACAAATTGAGTTAGGGATACGTGACTTGCTGAAGGCCACATAAGGCGGTGGATATTCGAACATGGTATCTTTCAGTTTCAGGGATGAAGCAAAGACCATACTGCTGGGCCACACTGCATCCCCTACCCTCTGATTGATTGATTGATATGAAGGAGTTTACGGCGCTTGCAACATCTTAGGTCATATCGGCGCCAGTAAAAAGGAAGAAAATGGACTAGTTAAAGGTTCTAGAATTACAATTAAAGCACCCAGGAAAAAGTAAGACAAATGGGAATTTGTTCAAATTGGAAACAGATGTATATTCCAAAAGTACACCCTCAAAGTACTTGGTTTGAGATCATCTAAATGTCTCATCCAGACACAAGCACATGTCCCAAGAGGGATACACTCAAAGGTTTACAAATTATATATAATATGTAAACAAAACATATGTTGTTGTTTGTTGTTTTTAAGGGTTTTACAGCGCTTGCAACACATTTAGGTTATATCAGCGCCAGTAAAAAGGAAGAAAATGGGATAGTAAAAAGTTCTAAGAATTACAATTAAAGCACCCAGGAGAAAGTAAGACAAAGAGGAACCTGGGAACAAATAGGGATCCGATGTAGATTCCAAGAGCACACTATCAAAGTACTTAGTTTGAGATCACCTATAAGCCTCATCCGGACACAAGCACAAAATCCAACAAAGAGGAATACACTCAAATGCTTACATTATACACTAAAAATAACACATATAATAATATAACAGAGAGATGATTTACAAGGAGAAAAAAATATCATCTCCCATAACAATAACTATGCATTTGACTGTTTCCCTCCCAGCCAAGAACTCCAGCCAGGGTCAGGACAAAACCAAGTAATCTCATTCCAAGACAAAGACAGAAAGCATATTGGAAAACAGATATAGGGGGATAGAAGACACAGTAAGTACTTCCTTGTCCGCTATGGGAGGTCAGGAACCACACCCAGCAACAGATTAATGTACTAAGACCCTATCAGTAACTCCTACTAACCGCCCACTCCCAGATGTGACGGTACAATTTTGCCTTTACTTTACGATTTATACAAATAAAGGGGAACAACCAAGAATAGCAAGCTGGAAAAACGTGGGGGAAAATCCTCAAAGAAAATTTATTCAGGGATTAAAATCAAAATAAACATGCAAAGTAATAAATAGATAAATAGATAAATAAACAAATAAATAAATAATCAGTTAGATCCGAAATTACTAGAAAAAGATCAAAATGCATCAAGAGATACACCTAACTAGTTAAAAAGACATAGGTACAGATGGTGGATCGTTGGATGTGGATAATTTCACACCCACCCACACATACACGCATACATCCATACATACACACATTCACGTACTCATGAACACGAAAATGATATGTAAGCACGCACATACACACATAAACAGAAAAATGATATGTAAGCACGCACATACACACATAAACAGAAAAATGATATGTAAGAGTGCTCATGTTGTCTTTACAGTTGTGTCATATTTCTTGCTTAATAAGTTCAATGACAGCAACTGCAAAGCTATTATAAAATAGTAAAATCAAAATAATTTTGATTGAAGCAGTCGTCTCTGCATTTTGATATCCACCATGATGATCACCCTGTTATAATGAAAGCCACAGCCACAATATTATATATCATAAAGGCATGAAACAAATCTGTAGGAGTCAATAGTAATTCTAATATTTTAACTGTATATAACTATATATATTTACCGCGCCTTTAATATGTATTATAATCTAGCTTTTTCATTTTATACCTTTATATATAAGTAAAAATATATATAAAGCCACTACCACATTATCTCATTCGTCTGTAGTGTTTCATTCATCCTGTTTTGTTGATAAAGGGGCAAACCCAAAACGTCCATTTTATCTGTTTTCGTTTATTAAATTGAAGCTTACATTCGATTTCACATTGTTATTTATTTACATTGTATTTATAGCAACAAACCGAATTGCGTTGTAGTGATCTTACAGTATAATCTTGTGTACCTACTTGTAGTGCACTTAAACCTCCAAAGGGAGAAGAAATGGGATACAGTGGACCCCCTGGACACAGTTGGATGATCTGGATTTTGCAGATGATCTGGCTCTTTTGTCCCACACCCAGGACCAGATGCAAACAAAAACCACAATTATAAACAGCCTCTCGGAATCAATTGGTCTAAGAATACACCCTGCAAAGTCAAAGGTCTTGAGGATAGGTACGCGTCAAAGGGAGCAGATCAAAGTAAAAGATCAGGAACTCGAAGATATAGACACTTTCTGCTATCTCGGAAGTATAATTGACAAGGATGGAGGCACGGAAGCAGAGGTGAAAGCACGAATAGGAAAGGCACAGGCTGCATTCACATCTTTGAACAGAGTTTGGAGAACTAAAGATATCTCCCTTCAACTAAAGCTAAGACTTTTCAACTCAAACGTGAAGTCTGTCCTACTGTATGGATGTGAAACTTGGAACGCATCACAGGCATGTATAAGGAGGGTACAGATTTTTGTAAACAGGTGCATGCGTAAGCTACTCAGAATAAAATGGATGGATAGAATAAAAAATGAAGAAGTATGGAAAAGAACACAGCAGAAACCAGTAGGAGAGGATATAGGAAGAAGACGATGGAGGTGGATTGGACACACGCTTAGAAAGAATGACTCAACTATAACAAAGAAAGTATTGGACTGGAACCCTCAGGGCAGAAGATCAAGGGGAAGGCCACGAGGAACATGGAGAAGAATTAAAGAAGCTGATATACAGAGAAGTGGTAAGACCTGGAATGAGATAAAAAAGTTGGCTCAGGATAGAGAAGGATGGAAACTGTTTGTCTGTGGCCTATACCCTGACCCAGGGTGAAAAAGGCAATGATGATGTAGTGCACTTAAAACATCCCATATCCCACTGGAATCAAATTTGCCATCACAAAGTGGTTGAAGAATTGTTTAAATTCAGAAAAATTCATTTGGTTTATTAAATAAATCCAATCAAGTAAACACTTGAATCAAACAAAAACTTGGTGCCTATCAAACAACCTTTCATATTTTTCACTGACTCTCCAATACAATGTCAGTCGTTGATCTTAAAGGGAAAAAAATGAAAGTTACAATGACCTTAAGGTAATTAGAAAGTCATGACCTTCTTGTCGGTAACACATCTGTAATACTGACACAATCTGACAAACACATTTCATTTCAGAAAGCATTTACTTCAAACATCGATCAATTTGTGTAAATCTGAATTGCCAAAAGTTTCAAACCCACAACCTCTTTGAATAATGTGATTTGTAAGAGTGAACCAGAATACTCAACAGATTCTTTTAAAAAAGCGAATTTCAATTCCAAGCATCTCCATCAGGATTTAAACCCTGGACATTT
This sequence comes from Berghia stephanieae, assembly GCF_034508935.2. NCBI lineage: Eukaryota > Metazoa > Mollusca > Gastropoda > Nudibranchia > Aeolidiidae > Berghia > Berghia stephanieae. Next base: position 36,213,410 of record NC_088370.1, on the reverse strand, counting down.
TGATCCAAAAACCATGTGACTTAAACTCTGTACCATCGGCATATTCTACTACAGAAGATCTTGCTTTGATTTTTTTTTTAATAATAAATAAAATAAAATAAAATAAAATAAAATAATAATAAATAAAACAACTACTAATCAGTATCTACAGAATAAATAATGGGACTATAGAAATGGATCTGGGATTGTTAATGAGGACAACCCCAAATATAGAAATCCACATAACAATGATATCACACCAAGTCATGTGATCGTGTATATAAAAAAAACAACAAATTGTATAAGGAAACAATGAGACACTATTTCAACATTTAACTCACTCAATCCTAGAGTTTTTTGCTATTTTTCAAAATTTGAAGAAAAAAAATGTATTAAAAATGAGCATGTACATAGATAGTTTTATTCAACTATCATTAACATGTAAAATCTAAAAAAAATAGCTTTGATACTTTACGCCTATAATGTCTCAGAAAAATGTAATAAATAGACATGGGGTGAAAGTAACCCAGGGTAAACTACGGATATAGTCGGTGTTAGGGTTGAGTGAGTTAAAATCCAAAAACCCTATTTATGTAAATGACGGTTGTCTGACATGGATGAGACAGCATGAGAGTATTTCGTTGATGTTTTGTTTTTGTTTGTTTTTTAAGGGTTTTACAGACAACACATTAAGACCATATCAGCGCCAGTAAAAAAAAGAAGAAAATGGGATAGTAAAAAGTTCTAGAATTACAATTAAAGAACTATACACTCAAAAAAAGGTTGGACAAAGGGGAATTGGTTCAAATAGGGAACAGATGTAGATTCCAAGAGCACACAGTAAGTGCCTCCCTGCCCACTATAGGAGGTCAAGAACCCCACCCAGTCATCGACACTGTATTGTTTGAAAACATGGGACGACAATGAAAGTAAAGTTCACCCATCACGATGTAATTTTGGACCGTATGGCCCATGGAGCCAGAAAGCATTGAACTACCCATTGTTTTTGTTTTTGTTCGTTTTTAAGGGTTTTACGGCGCTTGCAACACATTTAGGTCATATCAGCGCCAGTAAATAGGATGAACATTCTAGATGTACGATTAAAAAGACTTGAGGAAAAAGTAATACAAAGGGAAAAAGTTCAAATAGGGAATAGATGGAGAAGATCTGAGGACAGATATGGTTGGAGGGACATGATCGCCGATGTCTGCAACAGGCCTGGCACTTGATGATGATGATGATGATATTGTATCGTAACAAATGTGACGATTTTGATGAATGTGGTAAGGAGAGGGTCAATGGACGACAGGCATGTGTATGTATATGGGGGGATAGAAAGACACTATCAGAGATCTCAGCCTAGCATGGAAAGCTGGAAAATTCCTCTCCACTTCTTGCCGCCTAAATAATCTACTAACATCAGCATTTTGATTGGATAGAGAGAAAAAAAATTGAATGAGACCAAAGTGCTTGTGACTGATAATGATAAGCTACATGTCAAGCATCCTCTCACATTCAAAGCATAATATACATGATATATCCGTTTTTTACTCACTCAATCCTGGCCTTTACCTCCATCAAATCCCCTCTCTCTCTGATATTTTTGGTATGAATCAGCTGCACAATCCAGACGAAAACTGGTTTTTGTACATATCAGAAAAGTGAAGGACCGGGCAATATGTCAATAAGAACAAGAAATGAAGTGAGGAGTGGTGGATGGTGGATGGCGTCTATGGCAGTGTCCCAGTGTCCCTATCGCGGCCAGGTGAGATGTCATAACAGTGTGGTCATGGGTTCGAACCCCCATCACCACAAAGTGTTTTTATTTTTTTATTGTCTTCTGGCACTTTTCTACTCATTTCATTTCTTGTTATATGTACATAGCTTATTCAACTTCAACCACCGTTACCATGTTAAGAATAAATAATAGAGGCATTAATGATAGGTAAATAATGTTTTTGTTTGTTTTTAAGGGTTTGACGGCGCTTGCAGCACATTTAGATCATATCTTTTTGTTTGTTTGTTGCTTTAGGTCTCTTCCAACACAATTGAGGTTATATGAGAGACCGCTGAAACAAAAAAACAAGCAATCTAACAAAAATAGTACAAATGTAAATCAAAATCATAACCTAAAGATATCATAAGCTAAATTATAAATAACCAAGAACAAACAGGCAGAAGATTTACAGAAAAAAAAATATCCCCTGTCAAAAATACAATCACAAACCAAAGAAGCAGGATAGGCTAGTAAAGAGAAGAAGAAACGACATCACTATCGGATCGTACACCCATGCGAACATCATAGGTATATGATTCAAGGGTGATGCTCCCATCCAACCACCCGCTTAGATCATATCACCGCCAGTAAAAAGGATGAAATTTGGATAGTAAAAACATTCTAGATGTACAATTAAAAGGACTTGAGGAAAAAGTAAGACAAAGGGGAATTGGTTCAAATAGGGAACAGTAGATTCCAAGAGCACACTATCAGTGTACTTAGTTTGAAATCACCTAAAAGTCTCACCCAGACACCAGCACAAAATCCCACTAAAGGGAATAAACTAAAATGTTTACAAATCATATGTTAAAAAAAAAAACAAAAAAAACAGTACATAACAGAGAGATGATTAACAAGGACAAAAAAATATCATCTCCCAAAACTAACTATACATTTGACTGTTTCCCTTTCAGCCAGGGAGAGGACAAGTCATCTCATCCCAAGACAAAGGCAGAAAGCAAGTTGGAAAACAGATGAAGGAGGATAGAAGACACAGTAAGTGACTCTCTGCCAACTATGGGAGTTATATGTAAATAGCTTATTATTCAACCACCGCTACCATGTTAATATCAAATAATAGTAATAAATAGAAGCATGAATGATACGTAAGTAAACAATGATGGACTAAAAGTAGCCTCTGCCAAATCCCAAGAAAGTCGGCGTTAGGGTTGAGTGAGTTAAAGGAGACAGATATAAATATGGAATATAGTGAAAGTATTTTGTCTCATCTTTAGTACCAATGTCGAACAAGGGTGCATAAATACCCTAGTCATTTACCAATTACATATTGCATCATGGGAATAATATTGTCTATAAGATTATCGTCTAACATCTATCCCAGCATCCATCAGAGATTAGAAAGCGTCTTCCTCATACTCGTCTATATCCTTCATGATGGCCTGGTCTGCCACGTAGGCCTTTACTCCGTGCTTGGCCAGGATACGCAGCAGGGTGCGTAACTTCAGCCACCATTGCTGAGTGGGGATGCGTTTCCTACAGGAAGTTGGGATGGAAGTGGGAGGAGTAGAGGTAGGGGTGGAGGTAAGAAAATATGAGTGAAAATTTATTTAGATTTTATTTAGGGTTCCTGTCTTTGAAAAAAATAAAGACCAACGTTATTGTAATACATTAGTGACTATTGGATAGACAAAGAGCATTTATATAGCGCAATATCCACTAAATGTGCTCAAAGCGCTTTACAAGGGGTCCCTGACCAACAGCAACATGTAACCTGTAGAACGAGACATGACAGCAGTTAAGCGATATTACAAATTTTTCGGACGGAGACAACACTGTTGACGGCCAGGGACTCATTTTACACCTGAGTACGGTGAGAGAATGCCAGTAAAGAGTCTTTTCCAAGGACTCAACCATGCGTTGAGCGAGGCTCGAACCCAGGACCTTCCGATCCGAAAGCGAGTGTCATACTGCAAGACCACATAGCCGCTATTCTACCCATATGGATCAGTTTCATTTAAAATAAGGAGATATTTAGGTTATC
>NC_088370.1:36179652-36204652 GCF_034508935.2 Berghia stephanieae | reverse complement strand
CTTTCAAATGGTGTTGGCTGCTTGAACAAACGACATCTGAAAGCACCTAAAAAACCCTAGAAAGTGAGAGAGAGAGAGAGAGTGAGAGAGAGAGAGAGAGAGAGAGAGAGAGAGAGAGAGACAGAGAGACAGAGAGAGAAGGGGGGGGGGGTGGGATGGTGATTAGGCAATTTGAGTTATTTCCCTTGAAATTTGGCTATTACAGAACTCGGTTATAACAGGGATTTTAATTTTAGACTGGTCCCACCATCATTATTACACTCAGGTGCCATTGTAACAGAAAAAGTCATTTGAAAATGAACGCTACAGAGCCTGGGAGGATATTGAAGTAAAATACAATGCCATAGTAAGAATCATTTAAAACATGCTGTCTTCAAGTTCAAGGTTTGTAGTTGAAAATTAATGTTGCTGTAAGGAACTGAAGCACATATAAGGACATACCTAACAAGAATCACTTGTTGTAACACGTTGTCAGAAATTTGTAATTGTAATACAGTCCACTCTGGATAATCGCAATTCTGTAAATCGCAACTTTTGGTTAATCGCAACATTTCTCAAGAAACTGAATTAATTCTATATAAAAGTCACTGGTTAACTGCAACAAACTTTGGTTAATCGCAACAAATTTTCGCCCTCAGTGGTAAATTCAAGAAATCAATCAAACAAAATATCATGATTAAATTTCATCATGGATGAAGTCATGACATGTTGAGGAATCGAGGGTGAGCAAGATTTAATGCGCTACAGTAGTGTGTCACCACTCTATTAGAATCAAAAGAGGGCAGGGCTTTGTCGTATGGGTTAATTGCAACATTTTCGCTGATCCCAAGGTGTTGCAATTATCCGGAGTGGACCTTTAGTTGCCAAAGGTCGTTTCATTCCTTGACCAAACAAGAATTGTTTCAAGCTGAAATCTTGGTCAATGTTTTGAGGAATTAGTCATTAGAGTTTGAAGCAAAAGAAGCGAGAATAATTTGAAACATGCTGTCCTCAAGATGGAACCTTGGTTGAAGTTTTGAGAAAATAGAATTTGTAGTGAATGAAAGTAAAAATGCAGACATTACCAAGAATAAAAGGCAAATTATCCCTTAACTTATGAATTAAATTATCTTGGGTACGCATTTCCCGGAAAAATTTTTTTTTTAAAAAGATGGCCAATAAAAGATTGTAAGAGATTTGAAAAATGGTAAGAGCTCGTTAATTTGTTTTTGTGGTAGCTCTTTTATATCATGCAAATTTGAGAGTTTGATTTTAGGGATTTTATGATGATTTTATTATGCTTTTAACATTTAAGGTCACTTCAGCACAAATTAAAAAAAAAGATAATGAGAATGTTAAAAGATTACAGGACTGCAATTAAAAATATCTAAAAGAAAAAAAAACCAAGAACAAATACGACTAATCCAAAAAGGGAATGGACGCAGATTCCAAAATCCCAAAATCGAACCAACCTTGTATAAGTATAAGTTTATTTAAAAGGACACCAAAACACTAAGCATTGGATCCCATCAGGGGGGGGGGGGGGGGGGGGGGGGGGGGCACAATAAAATACTAACATTTATACATATTTACCCATCTCCCCCAAATTTTTTTTTTTAATGCTTTTAAAGAGGAAAAAAAAAAGAATTTTATTCACAAAAATACAAATAATCCTACTTTCTCCCTCACAGGCAAAAAGATCTCATGCAGGGCCCAGGAATAACCAAAGTCTCATTCCAGAGCAAAGACATAAAGCCATAATGGAAGACAAAATGGATATAGGAAGACAGAAGGCACAGGAAATGACCTCTGTGACCCCCAAATGGAAGTCTAGGACCCTCATCCTGGTGTACCAGACTCATGGAACAAAAGACAAAGTTTGAAGAAGGAACCATGCATGAAATGTTAACAATGCGGTGTGGGTTTTTGGTTGCACGAAGTCTTTGTACACAATCCCCTATCTTATATTTGTTGCCATACTTTAAAATTTTAAGCAGAATAACCCTTTAACTCAATCAATCCTAGAGATTTTTGCTACTTTTCAAAATTGGAAAAAAATGTATTAAAAATGAGCATGTACATAGTTTTATTCAACTATCATTAACATGTAAAAACAAAAAACATTAGCTTTGATACTACGCCTATAATTTGTCTCAGAAAAAATGTAATGCATAGGCATGGGGTAAAATTAACCTGGGTAAACTATGGATATAGTCGGTGTTAGGGTTGAGTGGGTTAATGAGGAGGTCTGATTTCACCACATTTATTGCTGTCTTGGTAATTCAATAAAGTGAGTGGACCAGGTACTTATGTTGATAAATTATCATAACAGCAAGAAATGAAGTGAGTTGAAAGGTGCCAGAAGACAATAGAGAATAAAAACTTGGCGGCGATGAGGATTTGAACCCCATACCCCGACTGATACAGCAACTCTGCATAGGGTAACTTGTGAAAGCAAATCTTTCATTTCAAAGAACAAAAAGTTAATTGTTATCGGATTCAATGTAAAAATGAATAGACTCCAACTCATTTCATGAATTCTGTGACAACAAATTAGTTACGGGTGTGTAGATAGTTTGTAATATGGATGTAAATCTATTTTTGAATGAATTGCTGAAAGCAACAATAATGAAAAATGCATGTATTATATGTTACTTACATTTTACAGGAAGTTTCCCATGCTAATTACTCTTGCTATAAATCAAAAACTGCCTTTTGATTTATATTTCATACTTTTATTTCCCTGTTTGTTTTTTTCTAAATTTTGGTTGGGGATTTTTCCCCCCTTTACTTCTTTTTAAAGACTCAAATGCTTCCAAAATATCAAATTCAAATCACTAAGATACAAGCGTACAAAACAGAGAGATGATTTATAAGAAAAATTCTCCGTCTACAAACAATATACATTTGACTTTTCCTCTCAGCCAAGGACTCCGACCAGTACCAGGGCCAGGACAAAGCCGAGTAATCTCATTCTAAGATAAAGACAGAGAGCAACCTGGAAAAGGAAAACAGATATAGGGGGAAAGTGAACTCTCCGTCCATCATGGGAGGTCAAAATACCTTAGCCTGATGACACAGAGAGTTTACTTGCCAAGATTTTTCTACAGAGAGGACCTAAAAAATATCTCTGTCGTCTATCTGGAATTTAGTTATGTATTTATGTCTATATTGCTTTTTGTTGTTGACTGAAGAAGGGTTTTGAGCCCGAAACGATCCGTGTTTGGTATTTTGTTCCATTTTTTGAAGCTGTCATATTCATTGTTTATTATTACTCTTTACAGTCCACAGCTTCTAGCAGCCTAGTATCACAGAGAGTCCAGAGAGATGGAACAAGGGGTCTTATCTTTCATCTGCATTTTTTTTCCAAATTTGGACCTAAAATTTGCCAAAACAACCACCAAAATTTGCCAATAGATTTGCCAAAAAGACCAAAGCTTGCCAAAAAGTTTGCCGAGGAGAACTAAGCGTTTCAGTAAAAATTAACACACGATACAGAAAAAAATATATATATAAAAGACAATTTATTACATTTAAGGAGGCTACATTTATTAATTTACACAATAGCGTTGTTACAAAGATTTTAAAGGATCATTATCCGTAGAGAGTAGCTTCCCTTGGTTTGGACCCAGGCAAATCTGCAACATTTCTCAAGTTTCGCACTTTTTTTTCTCGTTATTTTGTTTTCGCTTCTTTTTTTCCCCAAAATTTGCCAGGCGATTTGCCAATTTCCCCAAAATTTGCCACGATTTGCCAATTTTGGGAATTTGCCAAAATTTGCCTAAATTTGCCAATTTTGGGAAATTTGCCAAAATTTGCGGATCGCCCTGATATTTGCGGCCGCAAAAAATGCAGATGACAGACTTATAAAGCTTTGTCAGGGTAAACCATGTAGTATGACATTTATCCATATAAGATATGATAGGACCTCCTGAATTCCATTCCAGTCTTTATGGAGAATATGTCTGGTTAAATCATTTTTAAGCATTGACTGAATGTGGCTTTTGACTGTTCCTTACTAGTTTTGTGTTCTTTTTTATTTTTTTTATTTTACCCCTTAAATTCAATTTTGTTAATATCTCAAAGTTCAACGCTCCTCAAAAGTCATTTAATTGTTTCAACTCATAATGAGGTATTTTAGGCTTCAAAAGTCTTCTTAAGGTTTGTTTCATATTACAAAAAAGTAGTTAGTACTTCACAGCTGTGTTGGTTGGGATCGGTTTATCTCCACTTCATTGCCATTGACTGAATAGACAATAGAGGTGAATGAAGCGTTTTAGGGTCAAAGGTTTTCTTAAGGTTTGTTTCATATTACAAAAAAGTAGTTAGTACTTCACAGCTGTGTTGGTTGGGATCGGTTTATCTCCACTTCATTGCCATTGATTGAATAGACAATAGAGGTGAACGAGACGGTGAAAATTGAGTTTATGATTTTAAAATATTTAACAGTAACAAAGCACAAAATTCATCTTTAGTGTGTCATTCATCGAGTTTTGTTGACAAAGGGAAAATCCGAAATGTTCACATCATCTGTCATTGTAAATCAAATAGAAATTGTTATTTACTTCACGTAGCAACATTTTCATGATACAAAAATATAAAAGTTGGATTATTTTGTTAGGGGTTATTGTGGGTTGATGAGGACAGAAACAGTTTTAAAAAGCAAACAAAAAAATGAAGAATTTCAAAGTTAAAATTGACAAAATGTGCAAAAAGAAAAAAAGTTAGAAAACCTTTTCACCTGAGTTAATGAAAAATGAAAGAAAAAAAAAAAAAACAAAAAAAAAAAAACAACCAAAAGCGAAACTTACTATTTGCTTGGATACCATCCAGTGGTTTACCGTCTGTAAGGTGACGACGATATTACATGATATAAAATAATAAAAAGAAATAAAAATTCCCTTTATTCATCCCATAGGGAGAAATTTGTCTTCAGTGTTTATTCCAAGGGAAGACTGGAATAACCCAGGCGTCAGCCGCAGTGCAGCGCCGCAAATTGAGCTAGGGCGAGATGACTTGCTCAAGGCCACACAACGGAGCGGCAGGTGATCGAACTTGGTACCTTTTGAGTACGAAGCAAAGACCGTACCACTAAGCTACGCTGGCCCTAATGGACAACCGTTTAATTTGGTTTTATGGATCGTGAAGAAGAATTAATGAGAAAAACATGTCATGAAAAAAAAAAAACAAAAAAAACAACCAGGGTGTAAAAATGTCAGAAAAGTGTGTGGGAGCAGCAAGTATCAACCATCAAGACGGGATCGAATTAGACGATAGAGAGTGAAATAATACAGAAATTAAAATTAGAATCAGGGAAGATGGAGAGTGAAAGAATACAAAATTAAGATCATTAAAGTTTACCAATCGGGGACGATAGAGGATAAAGCGATACAAAATTAAAAACCATAAAAGTGTGACAAACGTAATGAAAGAACCGAAAATATCCAAAGAGGATCAAAAACAAATGGGATGGGCTGATATGGGTAAATTTTATAATGCATTCGATTCTAATTTACACGTTCATTCTCCCTTGTCTATTTAACTCCATCCAAACATTTTCAATACTTAAAGATTAAAAACCAGCAACTTTCATTGTTATTCTTCTGAGGTCGGCTTATGTTATCCTGACTTTTACAACTTTTAGAAATTAGGATGCAATCGAACTTGGTTCAAAGAATACAGATTCAGTTACACTTTAGAAATCCTCATTTACATGGATTTATTAAAAGAAATAACTCAGGAATAGTAACAGCACCATTATAACACAGACAGGCCTTGGATAAAAGAAAATTGACAACTAAATTGAGATTCATCCAAGTTTTCTCATTCCTCAGGCAGGAGCTGATACTTTGTGTCAGTTCATGACATAATCAGTCGGAAAGTGAACATTTTGGATTTGCATTTTTTTTTTTTTGCATTTTCTGAAAGAATATGCTCCCTAGAATATTTTAATCTTCATTTGAATTAAATCGGGTGTTTTTCATGAATTTATAGCCAGATGTAAGGGAAAGGTATCCAGCAACTTTTCTCAAATTTCATACTTTTTCAACTTGACTAGCTGTAAAAGAGAATTTAGAATTGAAATTAAGTTTTGGTATTTCCCGAAGATGAACAAAAATGGTTGATTTAATCATTTATGACAAGAATTCATTTTTGATTTAAAAATTGACCTTCTAACTAAACATGGCAATATCTCAGTTCAAACCTTTTCACCCTCCGACTGATTATGTCATTCACTGTAACATTTTGCTGATAACAATCTTCAACTTTTCGTTAGAATCAACATCCTCGGACCCCATGGTTTATCTTGAATTGTGAAATGTTCGATTTGTCATTAAGGGTTTTTAAAACCTTGATTAATTATGATGAACTTCTTTCCTATAGATGTGCGTTCACATCTCTCACGGTTTCCATCAGGAGCTGGGATGGGATGAGGTGAAAGGGAAGCAGAGTGGACAATTCGTTCAACAATGTCAACGCATGCTGTGTACAAACTTACAATAACTAACAGTACATCTAAAAAATCTACAACATATTAGTCATGGGAATATCCAACGATGAATGAATTTTCAAAATTGCCAACTAACAGTACATCTAAAAGACCTACAACATATTAGTAAAGAAAATAATAGTGTAAATCATGGGGAATAGTGTCTAAGTAAACAACTAAGAAAGAATGAATTTTCAAGATTGCCAACTAACAGTACATCTAAAAAATCTACGACATATTAGTAAAGAAAATAATGGTGTAAATCATGGGAATTAATAGTGTCTAATCAACCTGTAAAAAAGCTGTACAAAAATTGATTGAAAATGTTCGACAAACCACAGACATGATTGTAAAAATAAATGCAATGCAGTATAAGACAGGAAATACAATGTATTACTATTATTACTTTAGTGCCTTGTAGAAATAGAAGAAATCCCAAATAAGCAAGTCATTTAATGTGATGACTTTAAAACGGTAATTCCAGCTATAGTGTATTATTATTAGCATAGGCATAGGCTTTCCACACCCAAATAATTAAGTACAAGCACTCCTAAAATTTTGCATTTTCTTTTTCATAATTTTACTTTCCACCATGTAAATGTGGTCAATTTTGGATTAGACAAAACAGTGAAATTTATCGCTCAGCAACTCGGTTAAAGTTGGCTACCTTTGGGATCACGACAGGTTGGAAAGCAAAAAAATAATTTTACGAAGGCTTTGTGAAAGTGTAAATAACAAAGAATTAATGAATTTTCAATTTTGCCGAGGAAAACCCGACACTTGAATTTTTGTAAAAGAATTGAAATATAAATCTTGCCTTGTACCATATTTACAAAAGTGATTTAGGGGGACATTTAAAAATTTCAATGAATCTTAATTTTGGAAGAATTTTGAATTTGTGTCGAATTGTTTGTCAGAAACACAAAAAGATGCTGACTGAGACTTCACATTTTAATGATTTACTCTAATGGAAACTGTGTGCCTTCGTCACAATCTTCCTGTGCTGCAAAGAGATGAGATTTATCAAATGAAAGGGTGGGGGGGAATGTAAAATTCAACTACAATAGAGGAACAAATAACAAGACGTTAAGAATGAAATTTTTGTTTGATTAAGTGGAAATCCACAAAACACCCACCATCGTCTGTTTGATTTGATTCAATGCGTTCTGTGATCCATTCAACACCTTTAGCGGCCATCTTGGTGGCGTAGTTCCTGTCGAATGGAGACGGCCATCCTCCCTGCTGCATGTGGCCCAGCACATTGGTTCGAGTGGTGAACACTGGCCGGCCCTCCTCAGAAAACAGACGACTGATGAAATCAGTGTCATAATTCTGATTGGCTTTCTCATTCCTAGGGTAAGAAAAATTTATAGAAATAAATAAATAAAACAATTGGGAGATACAAATATCCAAAATAAAACAACCACGCACATTACATAACCTCTTATATTACAAGGCTATTTGCAAGTACAGATATAAATAAAATTTATAAAATTAAATTCCCTTTATTCATCTCAAAGTGGATATTTGTTTCTTGGGTCTATTCAAAGAGAAGTCTGGAATAACCCAGGCATCAGCCGCAGTGCAGCGACGCAAATTGAGCTAGAGTGAGGTGACTTGCTCAACGCCACACAGCGCAGCGGCGGGTGATCGAACTCGGTACCATTCGAGTGCGAAGCAAAGACCGCTCCACTGAGCCACGCTGCAAACAAATACAGCCTTTTTCATGAAACTTCAGCAATCAGAATAGTATGTAGAATATCATAAAGGAAATTGAAAACATAAAAACATTCAAGATATATAAGCACACATGACTGATTTGTGTCAATTTTGAACAGTGCTGGCCCAACGAGGTCTTTCTTCTCGTATGCCCATTATATCTGGAGTCCCATTTCAAAGATGAAGGCACTCGTCTTTTTGAATTCTTCCAGCAGGCCGAAATGTTTTGTATTTAGAGAAGTTGCAGAGAGCCATATTTCTTCTCTATGGGATAAATATCATCTGCATCGCTGCCATATATGCCCTGCATCTTCCTTTTTTTTGTTTTTAAGGGTTTTACGGCACTTGCAACACATTTAGGTCATATCAGCACCAGTAAAAAGGAAGAAAATGGGATAGTAAAAAGTTCTAGCATTACAATTAAACCACCCAAGAAAAGGTAAGACAAAGGGGAATTGGTTCAAATAGGAAACAGATGTAGATTCCAAGAGCACACTGTCAAAGTACTTAGTTTGAGATCACCTAAAAGTTTCACCCAGACACAAACACAGGATCCCACTAAGAGGAATACACTCAAATGTTTACAAATCATATATAATACGTAAACAAAACATTATACAGTGCATAACAGAGAGATAATTTACAAGACCAAAAAAATCATCTCCCAAAACTCTAACTATACATTTGACTGTTTCCCTTCCAACTAGGGTATCCGACCAGGGCCAGGACAAAACCCAAGTAATCTCATTCCAAAACACAGACAGAAAACAATTGAAAAACAGGTACAGGGGGATAGAAGACACAGCAAGTACCTCCCACCCAGTCAGCACCTTCCTCTTCACCACATGAGCAAGCCGGTGACTGTATCAGTTTTTTAAAAATAAAATTTGAATCTAGACACTTTACATTCGAAGGTGTCAAAGAATAAGGAAAACAAAGAGAACCAGTTAACTCAAAGAGCCAGTCTGAAACCAAAGTCCCACAAAGATGTTGGGAAATCATCATTGCCAAAGCGGGAAACACTTCGATGATTTCATTCACACAAAAAAAAATCCTTTAGAGACAATATTCTAAAACATCAACTAAATTATTTTTTTTTCAAATAGAGCATTTATATAGAGCAATATCCACTAAACATGCTAAAAGTGCTTTACAAGGGTCCCTGGCCAACAGCAACACGTAACATGTAGGACGGGATATGACGCCTGTTAGGCAATATTACAATTTTTTCAGACAGAGACATTGCTGTTAACGGCCAGGTACTCGTTTAACACCTGAGTACAGTGAGAGAATGTGAGTAAAGAGTCTTTTCCAAGGACTCCACTATGCGCCGAGCAAGGCTCGAATCCAGGACCTTCCAATCCGAGTGTCATAGCACAAGACTACATCATAGCCGCACACATTTCTGATATTATTTCATGTTCTTTACTTCTTTCCTCTCTCTCAATTTTTTCATTTGTCTTTCTCATAACTCTGTAGTACTCTTTGTCCTGTCATTCATTTGGTTCAGATTTTAATGGTAAGGTGATTGATTGAACCCAGGACCTTCCGGTCTGAAATACGAGTGTCATACCACTATAAACCACATAGCCGCACAAAGATGATGTCTTCTCCTACAACGACATAAAAACAAACCTTAGCACCAATCCTCGCTGTACTCCGGCATTGAGAATTTTGTCCTTCAAATGTTCCACGTCATTCTGGAATGGTAGAAAAATAAGGATGAAAGAGAGTGACGTACGCAGGTCACAAATTTAACTATTGTAACCAACTCAGACTATTCTTTAGCTATAAAAATAAACCAAAACCAGAGTAAATAAAATATTGATTCATCTATTTAAAACTGTTAAGTTAACTTACTTTTATGAAGTGCCTTTTTCATATCATAAAGTGAAAGGTTACAAGCTTTGCAGTAATAGTTACACACAATAATATTTACCTATTGATTTTTTTTTCTACACGTCAGTAGTGTGTATAAAAAATGTCAGGCACATGAGAATCACATTAAAAAAGACAGAGAAAATGAAAAATACATCATGTAAATAGGAGTTAAAATAAAAACAAATGATTTCAATTGGACAGTGTTATGGAAATAAAATGGACATAAAGATAAAGGGGTAAATGTGACTCATAAATAAGGGAACAACACAAAACAAACGACGTTTCGGCCTTAATCTTGAGATATATATTATAGCTTTGATCTCATTACTCTCTCTCTCTCTCTCTCTCTCTCTCTCTCTCTCTCTCTTCCCTTCACACACACACACACACACACACACACACACACACACACACACACACTTTTTTACCTATACAATTATGACAATCTAATGTATATATAAATATTCAATTATATATATATATATTTCTGTTTACTTGAAAACGGCCAAAGGCCAAAACGGCCAAAGGCCAAAACGTCGTTTGTTTTGTGTTAATCCCTTATTCATGAGTCACATTTACCCCTTTATCTTCCTCTCCATTTTATCGACTCATTCAGACACCTCTAGTCTATGGAGAGATATACTATTTCAGATTATTGATAGTTGTTAACAACTACAAGATTAAAAAAGCAACACCTCAAATACACCTCGTTTTATCTGCCTAATCTTGTATTGAGTTGGAGGTTAATATTCTCAGTGGCCAAGCACTGGCCTCAGTAGATCCAAGGTGAAGCCTAGAATTTTTCCAACCAAATAATGATTCGGTTTGTTTGATCTCGTGGTAAGTGCTTTGCGATAGACTAACATCCTGTCCAAAGGGTAGCAGGCCATTGTTACTCTCTGTTTAAACCCCAACCCAATGGGTCTTAGAGTTTTGAAGGATATCATTTTCAGTTAAAACTATTTTTGGTTATACGTTTTCACTGCAACTGTGTTGATCATTTTGATGACTATCATTCTGTCTATGATAAGGAGAGTGAAACACACACGCTTTCCCTCAACCAGCATCTAAGCTTGTATGTAACCAACCTTTAAGTCAATGACATTGAAAGACTCCTCATAGATATAGGCAGCATCAGCACCACTGGCCAGTCCGGCCAATGTGGCCAAATAGCCACAGTAGCCTCCCATGGTCTCAGCCACGAATACACGACGTTTTGTACCCGTTGCTGACTGCTTTATGCGATCACAAATCTGAACAAAAAAAAAAAGGAGAAACATTATTTTAAAAGACAAAGTTATAAAAATCAACCCCCCCCCCCCCCCCCCCCCACCCACAAACACACACACAAATTTGATAGTGAATAAATAAACACAATGAAACCATGTGTAAATACTTACTATTGTACAGGTTATGGTGGAACTTTCCCTGTGTAATTGATCATTTTGACACAACTCTACATGTCATCGTGTTTTGTGAGGTCAAAGCCTATGACAATGACATCTAGGAGTCTTTAACCCTATCCTCACCACCCATAGGAAAATCGTCACATTCGTTACGATGCAACCAACAATTTTCTCATTATGATTTATCTTTTACATCACAAAATGTAAAGAACTGCTTTGATTACAGCTATAAATACTAAACACTGTGTTATAGACATCATTTTACTGAATAACATTCTGTATAGAATGCACTGGTTACTTTTTTGTTTGAGTGAGAAAAGTCTATTTTTGAGTAGGGTGGGTGTGAATTTTCGGGGGAAATTCTAAAAATGGAGAGGGTTAATTAGACTGTTGACAAATTAAAAGTCAATTTTGAAAGAAATAAAAAAATAAGCATTTTGATTGGTTAGCAAAAATGAAAGTATGACATGCATCTTCATTCAATCTAGGAATAACTCTGTCTCTAACACAATCTCTGATCCCTGATTCTGATTAGTTGACATTTTGAGTTTTTTTGAGCCTTTATATAGCGCAATATCCACTAAACGTGCTCAAAGCGCTTACAAGGGGTCCCTTGTCAACAGCAACACTTAACATGTATGGTGAGACATGATCCCTGTAAGGCGGGCAATATTACAATTTTTTTTTTTCAGACAGAGACAACGCTGTTAACGACCAGGTACTCATTTTACAACTGAGTACGGTGAGAGAAATTGAGTAAAGAGCCTTTTCCAAAGACTCAACTATGCGCCAAGCTAGGCTCGAACTCAGGACAATCCGATCCAAAAGCGAGTGTCATACCACAAAACCACATAGCCGCACAAAATATTTACTACATTTACTATACCACATCTCAAACGTGTGTGTGTCTGGGGTACACAAAAATATGGATTGCAGTGATGACCTGTCATTGAGAACAATATTATTCTTTCAAATGATGTAAAGCTCTTTCATTACGCAGCATTGCACATAAGACAATTTAAACTTTATAGCAAAAGGCTCAGTTGTAAACAATCGATTCAACTCCAGGAATGCAGTGTTTTAGTTACCATTTTGGGTCAATAGGCTTCAACAGTCGTGACGTCACTTCCCTCGTAATGACGCATGGTAACTTATTAACTGGTTCTAAACTGTGGGAACAATGGTGCACGCCCTTATAAAATATTTCTCCGACGAGCATAAAAGTGTATCCAGAGGAGAAAAGCATTATAAATCTGATCCTGTTTTGACTTTTATACATTCTGATCACATGACAAATGAAAAAGTTCTAGCCAGCATGAAGAATAAAAAGTACCGATTTTCTTTGTTTAGAACCAAGCTGCTGGTTGCTGGGCGGACGTGACATCAGACTATTGAATCCAATTCTTCATCCAATCAAGGCCTCATGACTGTAAATTATTGGGCACAACTCCCCACTGAAATGCTTTATTCTGACATGTGGAGAATCTGTTTTATATCACCAGTAGATTTTAAAATACCCCAGCACAACTGAGTTTTCCGGGTGCTGCTATGTGGTCTTGTGGTATGACACTCGCTTTCGGATCGGAAGGTCCTGGGTTCGAGCCTCACTCAGCGCATAGTTTAGTCCTTGGAAAGACACTTTACTCACATTTTCTCACTGTACTCCGGTGTAAAATGAGTACCTGGCCGTTAACAGCGTTGTCTCTGTCGGAAAAAAATTGTAATATTACCTAACAGGCGTCATGTCTCGATCTACATGTTCCATGTTGCTGTTGGTCAGGGACCCCATGTAAAGCGCTTTGAGCACGTTTAGTGGATATTACGCTATATAAAAGCTCAAGTTTTGTTTTTTTTGGGGGGGTTTTTTCAAGTAAAAGTTGAACGGTTAACCTCTGAGGCCATCGATATGATCTACTCACATCAGTGATTTCGTTGAGAGCCGTGTCAGCACCAATAGAGAAGTCAGAGCCAGGCATGTTATTGCTAATAGTGCATGGGACAACCACGATGGGAATACACAGGGATGGGAAATCTTCTCTAGCCTCTGATAGCTGTAAAGCGCTGTGGTATGACTGAAAGTACACAAATGTAGTCATGGATTAGTATACCAACTATTTATCTATTTTTTATATATATATATATATATATATATATATATATATATATATATATATATATAATATATATATATATATATATATATAGATAAATAGATACAAAAAAAGAAGTCCTTCAGAGCCTATGGTTTCTATATCACTAAATGGACAATAGTAATTGCTTGCTACCCCTTATATAGGACACTAGTCTATCGCAAAGTATTTTCCACCAGATATAACGGATCCAGCTACTGCTGGCTGGAAAGAGGGGGGAGGGGGGGGGGTCCAAAAAATCTTGACCTGGGATCGATCTTGAGTGGGCACAGGAAGGGGTCAGGAAATTTTGTTAAAAGTTCAAACTGGGTTGATATCATTCTCTAAGCTTGTGAAGCATATTCTCTGCCAACTAAACAGCCTATACCCCATATATATATATATATATATATATATATATACATAGAGAGAGAGAGAGAGAGAGAGAGAGAGAGAGAGAGAGAGAGAGAGATACGTGCGGAAATATTTTGTTGATAATTATCACCTTTAAGACAGTTATTTTGATAATCCTTAAATCGTATCAGCATTTGTGTCTTGAGTGAGAGAAAGACTGGATTGCATACGACCAATCACAATGCTACTGGCAATGGAGAGAGATGGAGAGATGGGGAGAGAGAGAGAGAGAGAGAGAGAGAGAGAGAGAGAGAGAGGGAGGGAGAGAGAGAAGGAGAGAGAGAGAGAGAGAGAGATAGAGAAAGAGAGAGAGAGGGGGGAGAGAGAGAGATAGAGAGAGAGAGAGAGAGAAAGAAAGAGGAGAGAGATAGAAAGAGAGAGAGAGAGAGGAGAGAGAGAGAAAGAGAGGGGGAGGAGAGAGAGGGAGAGAGAGAGGAGAGAGGGAGAGAGAGAGGAGAGAGGGAGAGAGAGAGAGAGAGATAAAGAGAGAGAGAAGGCTATTGATGGTGATGATAGTGACAATGTTAACAACTATGTGTTGATGATGATGATAATGAAATGATAAATCCTTTCCAAACTCACTTCAAACCCTCCAACAATCATGAGACCCTCAATCTTGTGTTCTCGCAACTTGAGGGCAATTTTACCAATCCCAATGTCAGAGGCCAGTTGCCTGGGGAGAGGAAATGTGTGGACAAGAAGGAGAGAGAAGGGTTAGGTGGGGAGAATATGAAAAATATAATTATATATAATATAATTCCCTTTATTTATCCCCATGGGGAAATTTGTCTTTTGGGTCTTTTCCAAGGGAAGAATGGAATAACCCAGGCGTCTGCTGCAGTGCAGGGAGAGGAAGAGGACATTATGGAATATTTCTTTTTTTTTTTTTTCTTCTAGATTATTCATCTTTTTAAAGCTAACGCTACTTGTGTGCGACTAGGTGGTCTTGTGGTATGACACCCGCTTTCGGATCGGAAGGTCCTGGATTCGAGCCTTGGTCGATGCATAGTTGAGTCCTTGGAAACGGCTCTTTACTCACATTTTCTCACCATACTCAGATGTAAAATGAGTACCTGGCTGTAAACAGCGTTGTCTCTGTCAGAAAAAAATTGTAGCACCTAACAGGCATCATATCATGTCCTATCCTACATGTTAAGTGTTGCTGTTGTCCAGGGACCCCTTGTAAAGCACTTTTTAAGTAGATATGGCGCTATATAAAAGCTCAATTTTTTTTTTACTTGCAAAAATTAAAGATCACTTAGCTGCTTAAAATGACTGAATACCACAAACTCAATCACTTACAAACACAATACATACAAACAGGGAAACACATATATATATACATATATATTTTTTTTTAATCCATGGGTGGGGGGGAGGGGGGGGGATAAGAAAAAAAAGGCCTTATAACTAACTAGGGTTGCTTCCACACTGTTTCTGACAATGTGAGATTCTTATTCCTCTTGGAAGTCTCATCACCAACATTTCTCTCAAGCCTCATTGAACGGTATATCCCACAGCAATCGCTTCGATCAACGAACGACTTCAAATTGAAAACACCCCGCTGTCGAGTGAAGGCTGGTGAAAGTGCCTTTCAGCATCCTGGCCCAAGGTTGTGGAATTTGCCACTACTTGAGATACGTTCTTCGTCTTCACTAGAGGATTTCAAGAGCCGATTAAATACATTCTTATTCCGACAGGCTTTCTTTTGATTATGTGTATAGTTAGCGTTGTTCATATACTGTGTTAGGGCTAAATCTATGTTATGCGCCCAGAGCCCTCCAGATGAAGGGATGTTTGGCGCACTATAAATCTATACCAATATTATCATTCTTCTCCTTTACCCTTACAGCACTTTACTGTAATTGAGGCTCTATTTTTATATCATATTTTAAATCTCAATATTGCTAATAATAATAATAAATACTGTACTCGCTCGATTGTAGCAAACTATCAGGAGGGGAAAGGCCAAAGAGCAACCAAATTCTGAGTGTGCCAAAATCTGATGCTTACGGGTAATAACGACATTTTATTCTATTGTAACTCTCTCTTTTTGAACCTCACCAACGAGAGAATACTCAGGCTACAAAGAATTCACAACAATGCTGCAAGATTAGTCCTTAAGTGCAGCAAGAAACATCCAGCGTTACCTCTGCTAAAAGAACTTCATTGGATTCCTGTTTAGGAACAAATATTGTACAAAGTTCTGACATTGTTTCATCTTCCTCAACACATATCATCAACTTATTTTTAAGATAAATTGGAGTTATAGACACCAACCCTATCCCTTTGCTCGCCATTGGATGGAAAATTGCCTGTCACTCAAGGAAACAATGACACAATTTTATTTCATAAACAAGGTATAAATATTTAAATTCTAATGAATGTCAATCCAGTAACTTACTTTCTGGTTCCCAAGAGTGATCCCCCCTTTCCAATCCAACCGCTGACCTCCAGCCAGGACATTTTAGTCACATGACCACTGATCAGCCCGTCAAAACTGTCGTGGATGCCCAGGACGTTGAATCCTTTGGTCAGACTGATTCGGACAAAGGAGCGTACGGCGGCGTTCATGCCACAGGCTGGAGCTCCGATATTCATGATGGCAACATTACGGCAATGCTGGATAGGGGGTGAAAATATACAATAATGGGAAGCAATTTAATAAGAGTAATGATGTATGTACACTCTCTCTCTCTCTCTCTCTCTCTCTCTCTCTCTCTCTCTCTCTCTCTCTCTCTCTCTCTGTGTGTGTGTGTGTGTGTGTTCTCTGTGCAATGAATAACATCTAGGATTTGATTGTACCAATAGAAAGGTGTGTTAACTTCAAATAAAGAGCAATTTGAATCCAACAGGAATTGTCATGATCTATTTATTTATTTGTTATTATTATTATCATTATTATTATTATTATTATTATTATTATTATTATTATTATTATTATTATATTATTATTATTATTATTATTATTATTATTGTTGTTATTATTATAATTATCATTATTATTACAGCTGTCATCTTCATCATCATTATTATTATTATTATTATTATTATTATTATTATTATTATTATTATTATTATTATTATTGTTGTTATTATTATAATTATCATTATTATTACAGCTGTCATCTTCATCATCATTATTATTATTATTATTATTATTATTATTATTATTATTATCATTATTATCATCATCATCATCATCATCATCATCATTATTATTACTATTATCATCATCATCATCATCATCATCATCATCATCATCATCATCATCATCATCATCTAAATTATTATTATCATTACTGTCATCATCATCATCATCATCATCATCATCATCATCATCATTATTATTATTACTATTATCATCATCATCATCATCATCATCATCATCATCATCATTATTATTATTATTATTACAGTCCAAGCCAGTAACTGGAATAGCAAGTTATCAGAATAGCTGTTTAAATAGAACGATATGTCTGTCACATAAACATTTCCCCATTTTAATCTCAATGCACATCACTTAATTGGGATGGTTAAAGCAACTCATTTACTTTATTATGTCCATCTTGTTTTTGTTTGTTTTTAAGGGATTTAAGGCGCTCATAACACATTTAGGTCACATCAGCGACAGTAAAAAAGAAGAAAATGGGATAGTAAAAACATTCTAGATGTACAATTAAAAAGATCTGAGGAAAAAGTAACATAGGGGAAATGGTTGATATAGGGAACAGATGTAGATTCCAAGAGCACACTATCAGTGTACTTAGTTTGAGATCACCAAGACACCAGCACAAGATCTCACTAAGAGGAATACACTCAAATGTTAACAAATCATATGTTAAAATAAAAAATCAACAGTACTTAACAGAGAGATGATTTACAAGGAAAAAAAATATCATCTCCCAAAATTATAACTATACATTCGACTGTTTCCCTCCCAGCCAAGGAGTCCGGCCAGGGTAAGGACAAAAACCAAGTAATCTCATTCCAAGACAAAGACAGAAAGCAATTGGAAAACAGAAACAGGGGGATAGAAGACACAGTGTTTCCCTGCCCACTATGGGAGGTCAGAAACCCCACCCAGGTATGAGAGGATTAGATAAAGGGGAGAACAAAAGAAAAAAAAGAAAGAAATACAATAATGTATTGAATAACACAACAGACATAATTCAGTTAGTTATTACATTGGCAATGAGTAATGAATGTAACATTGAAATATACAGCATTATTAGTATAAAAAAAAAAGGTTATTCTTTATCTTCAAAACATTAAAGGTGAATTCTATTTACCTTTGCAACATGTTTTATGTCATATCAACAACAGGCAAAAAAAAAAATAAAAAAATGATAACAGGATAGTTATATAATATTCCTAATCTAAGAGTTTATTTAACCATACAATCAACTAATGAAAAATATATTAACAAATTTGAAACTCGTGTGGATTCAAGAAAGCCAAGCAATGCGGAAAGGAAGGAGAATCTACATATAGGGATCTGATTCAGTCACTGATTTAAAGGTTATAAATTATTGCTACAAACTCATGTAAATGGTGCAGCTCAAAGCTCGAAGAGATAAATAATAATGAGATATTGACTGTAAGCTTCAATTCAATATATAAAAAAGACTACCGCATTATCTCATTCGTCTATAATGTTTCATTCATCCTGTTTTGTTGATAAAGGGGAAACCCAAAACGTCCATTTTATCTGTTTTCGTATATTAAATTGAAGCTTACATTCAAAATTTCAAATTGTTATTTTTTGCTACAAATTCATGTAAAACAATACAGAATAGGGCAGATTACAGTCCAAAACTTTGGCAAGATTTTAACTCTCCCCTTACCAGCTATTTTCATAATTTTACCCCAAAACTCCATACTAACCCAACACAAAAATAGATTTTTCAAACAGATTAGCAACGAGTATATTCTGTATTTTGTTCAGAAAAATGAGCTCTGCAACACAATGTCCAGTTTTTATGGCTGTAACTATAACAAAATGAAATCAGACTAAGAAAATTATTGACTGAATCGTAACGAATGTGATGATTTTCCTATGGGTGGTAAGGGGAGGGTTAAGGCAGCAAAGCTTACAATGATCTATATAAAAAAAAAAAAAACAAGAACATCAATAGAGAAAAGAAAATACATGTGTGCAGACAAGACCATGTGAAAAAAATATTTAGGCATATTTAGGAAAGCATTTTGGTAGTAAGCATTAATTCACTCAATCCTAGAGTTTTTTTGGTAATTTTAAAAATTGGAAAAAATGTATTAAAAATGAGCATTACATAGATAGTTTTATTCAACTATCATTAACATGAAAAATCTAAAAACATTAGCATTGATATTACGCCTATAATTTGTTTCATAAAAATGTAATAAATAGGCATGGGGTAAAAGTAACCAGAGTAAACTACGGATATAGTCGGTGTTTGGGTTGAGTGAGTTAAAAGGATGTGTACACTCTACTGCCAGTTATCCAGATTGCATCAGCTAAATATTCCACCATAGATTTTTGGAATCAAATTGTTGTATTTCTGATTCTCGTGCCAGAATGAGAAATACCAAATGGGGTCTTTATCTCTTTTGACTTTAAAATGAAATGGCCTTCAACTTCAATCCATCACCTTAGCATTAAAATTTGAACCAAATGAATGACAGGACAAAGATCACAGAGTTATGAGAAAGACAAAGAAGATAAATGAAAAAAAATGGAATATGATTCTGATGATGGTGATCTCAACTCAGATATTCATTATAATGAATGGAAGAAACTGAAAGTGATGATATGGTTAGTAATCATGATCTAGATTAGGATAGAGATAGTGGAGTACAAAGCCATGGTGATGCCACGCCCACCCCTCAACGAAGAAAGGCACAAGGTACTTCACATTTGATCATGGTGAGGTGAAATATATTATTTTTTCAACGCCACCTACTAATCTTGACACTATATTTCGGGGTAGAACATTATGGTCCCAAAAATATACATGACTGCATCAATGAGAACAGTAAGGCCATAGATGTTCTACTTTTCCTTGATGGTGAGTTTTGGAACAGACTAACAGACATGGTCGCATCAATGAGAACAGTAAGGCCATAGATGTTCTACTTTTCCTTGATGGTGAGTTTTGGAACAGACTAACAGACATGGTCGCATCAATGAGATCATCAAGGCCATATATTTTCTACTTTTCCTTGATGGTGAGTTTTAGAACACGAACAGACATGGTCGCATCAATGAGAACAGCAAGACCATAGATATTCTACTTTTCCTTGATGCTGAGTTTTGGGACACTAACAGAGATGGTCGCATCAATGAGAACAGCAAGACCATAGATATTCTACTTTTCCTTGATGGTGAGTTTTGGAACAGACTGACAGAGATGGCAAATAAGAGAGTAGACCAGATTGAACAGAGAAGCGTAAGGGCATACTATGGCACACTATGCTAAAAAACACGCCCCTCCAACTGTAGAAGAGTAGAATATAAGATTGCAATGCATTTATCAATAGGAAAAGCACATAAAGACAGACCAGAGAGGAAAATAAAGACAAAATTTTGGTGCAGCTCCAGTTTATCCTTTCGTTGTATCAAGGAAAAGTCAACCTGCAAGGGAGACTGACATCAGAAACAAAAAGATTCGATACAACAACGTGTCTCATACGTAAGTTCCTTAATATAAACTCTTCATATTCATAACATATATTTATAAATTCATGATGGCCACAATCAACTCATTTTAGAGCAAGCTGAAACTAAAAGGGTGACTAATTCGCACAATAAAAAAAAGACAAATGCAATTTTTAGGGCACCTAACTCGACATAAATGTAACTGAACATCTTGCCTTCACAGGAAAGATAGAAGGTAAAAAGAGTAAAGGTAGACAAAGAAAAACATATTTGAATAGTTTGAACAGCTGGGTGACAAAGAAAGAGAAGAGTAATATTAGTTTTTTGAGGTTATCTGATCAGAGAGATGTCTGGCACAGACTTGGTACTTGAAGAAGAAAAAGAATTATCTGCTATTGGTCAGAAATATGGTCAGGTGACTAATCACCTAGTTGTTTAAAAAATGGCCAGGGTGAGAGAAGCCCCCCCCCCCCCCCCCCCCCAAATGACCAGGGTTCAAAGGGTAAATATTTTCTGTACACTTTTTTGCTGGATTTTAGTTGATGACAAACAAGAGTAGATAACTGGCAGTAAGTATTTGAGGTATGATGCAAACAATGACTGATGAAGTATATAGGAAGTAATGGGTATTCATCCCATGATAGATGCCTATCAAGCAAGTAAGCGAACAAAACAAAAAATACAAATAAAAGATGAGTTGATTGTAATAAGCGTTATCGTTGTTATAATCAAAATATGCACGATAATAATGATAATAATAATAATAATGATAATAATAATGATAATAATAATGATAATAATAATGATAATAATAATAATGATAATAATAATGATAATAATAAAAATAATAATAATAATAATAATAAAAAATAATAATAATAATAATAATAATAATAATAATAATAATAATAATAATAATAATAATAATAATAATAATAATAATAATAATAAAAATATTAATAATAATAATAATAAAAATAAGAAGAAGATTAATAATAATAATAATAATAATAATAATAATAATAATAATAATAATAATAATAATAATAATAATAATAATAATGATAATAATGATAATAATAATAATAATAATAATAATAATAATAATAATAAAATAATAATAATAATAATAATAATAATAATAATAATAATAAATAATAATAATAATAATAATAATAATAATAATAATAAAAATATTAATAATAATAATAATAAAAATAAGAAGAAGAAGATTAATAATAATAATAATAATAATAATAATAATAATAATATAATAATAATAATAATAATAATAATAATAATAATAATAATAATAATAATAAAATAACAATAACAATAAATAACAATAACAATAACAATAAATAATAATAATAATAATAATAATAATAATAATAACAATAATAATAACAATAATAATGAACAGAGGGCTGTGAGCTCACATACATAACTGCATAAGAGACCCATTGCCTCAAAATAGCATCATGTTAGGACCGACGTGTAAATATATGGAGGTCTGACAATCGAATGCAATCATGGGCCTAGTTTAACATTGTTGTAATGGACAATATATAATTTTTTTTTTTTGAGATCTCCATATAACAACAATGAGCCAATTCAAATTCTGTGGAAGTGTGTATGCAATCCATCCGTCAAGGACTTATAATGAATAGGGTACATATTGAATCAAAAGGTGATATAACCTGTATTGCTATAGACAGATTCTAAGGATTATGGGAAGTAAAAGAGCGAGCGAGGATGGATGATCTTTGTTGACGACGACCTGCATATATTTATATTTAGACAAGAAAATAAGATGCCATCACTCTGATACCAGAAGATAAATTACACAAGGAATGTATTCAGTCCTCCTGAAGAGTGGTTTTACACTTCCAATGAAATTGGAACCAGTTTTTTGACATCACACATTTGTTTCTCTACATTACACTTGATATGTGAATCTATTTTTAATAAAAATGGGGAAAAAAAAAAAAGATTACGGTTCTAAGTTTGAAAGGATAGCACTGGGAAAAATTAGATTTTATTTCATTTTGTGTTTGATTCCCATAGAAGTAAATAAATGGCGGTTTATCGTTTAACGCAAATTCATGCTGTGGTGGTAGAATAGTAAAATATTCATGATGATAACAATAATGTTACATCATTATTGTGGAATAAAGTTCTATGATGATAACAATAATGTTACATCATTATTATGGTATAAAGTTACATGATGAAAACAATAATGTTACATCATTATTGTGGAATAAAGTTATATGATGAAAACAATAATGTTACATCATTATTGTGGAATAAAGTTATATGATGAAAACAATAATGGTACATCATTATTGTGGAATAAAGTTATATGATGAAAACAATAATGTTACATCATTATTGTGGAATAAAGTTATATGATGAAAACAATAATGTTACATCATTATTGTGGAATAAAGTTACATGATGATAACAATAATGTTACATCATTATTGTGGAATAAAGTTCACAGTGTTCCAAAAGCGATCTTTTAGTTCAGCCCGCTTTACCCCTGCTCTCACAATGCATACTGTCACGCTTCACCGATTTCTGCTATTCAGTCAGAGCCTTTTGTGACTATTGAAATTATCAACCTTTGTTATGGTTTTTAAACCTGTTTTTAACTATTTTAAAAATGTTATTTATAAATACAAAGTGATTACTTAGAAAAAGGAGAAGATGATCTTTATTCTGATATAATTTTATTAATAATAAGATGTATATAATTTTCACACTAAGCATTAACTTTCAGAGTATTTTTGAAAAAAAATTCACTCAAACATGCATAATAAACTCTTAATTATCTAAAAATTTAAACGACCAAAGTTTAAAAAAAAATCACTAATTAAAAGTCAAAGACTATTTCTAATTAGTCACAAAATTTCACATATGCCGGAAATTTGGTTATTTCACTATTCCGTCTGATATTTGAACCCTCCCATTCAACATTCGACGGCCTTGAGGATTCAATATGCAATCTCTCTTGTATTACAACTCCAGATTACAGAATATAGTTAGAATGCCATCAAACATACTTTAATATTATATATTCACTTTCTTTAAAAAGCAGATACCCAGCACTTTCTCTGTGTTTACAAAGAATTGAATTCATTTTATTTTAAAAGTCATTGTGAAAACTAGTAGAGTCCATTAATGCGTCCAAACCCATTTATAAATTAGATATTAAGTAATTTGCGTATTGAGTAATTTGCGTGTCAATGCATGTGTGTGTTTATATGTGTGTGTGTGTGTGTGTGTTTGTGTTAGAGATGGGGAGTTGCTAGTGTGTGTTGGTATGTGTATGGATCTGTTTAGGTATGAGAAAGAACAAAAAGATTTGTGGTGGAGGATGTAGCTATTGAACGGAGGATAGTTGGAGGGAGAAAGGGATAAGTAGAAAAGAGAAAAAAAGGGGATTGAGAAAGCAACATATAACTCAAAATATACAAATAACAGCTCTATTTTTAGAGGAAGTTTAACCACGTAATATGTCAAATGTTTTAAGATGTTTAAGTATTATTTTGTTTGATTCATCAAATTTTCATTTCTCTCTAACTTTCTTTTTTTGGGGGCACATACGACATGATATCAGGAGAAACCTGCAGGAGGTTACTTTTTATTATTGTTTTTAATTGAGATGATTATGTTCTCATTGATTGTGTTCTCTTTTCAATTTTTGAAATTGTTGAATGTAACAATTCACCTCCTTGTTCTCCTAAAAGACCTAGACCAAAAGTATATTTCTTCATAAAAGGTATGCAATGGGTTTCCAATATGTGGTGTTTTGGAAGTACATTTTGAGGAAAGTAATTACGGTATATTGTCATATATTTCTCTATCTTGCTATTAACACTTTCTATTACTGTCTCTGTGACTGGTTTTGTGTGAGAAATTAGTGAATGTATTTCAGAATAAGCTCCATTTATTTCATCAAAACATTTGTTTATAGTTTCAGCTTTGTCCCTGATTAATTTATTGTTTGTATACATGTATGTTTTAGAAACGACATTTTCAGTGAGTTTTTCGTAAACGTCTTGTGTGTAATATCTATGGCAATGATTTCCTATGAAGCTACGACTATGACATACTTGAGATATGATTTTGTTTGTTTTTAATATATCATCAAGAGAACTGCAGACTGGCCCACATCGTTCTGACAGTTTCTCTTTATGAACAACTAAGGCTATTTTTTCTTCTGTGATTGGGATCTTAGTTTCCCATTCTTATTTTTTCTCTTGAGGCACATCAGTGAGCAATTCACAGGTCTTGTAAGATTCTACAACTGCTAGTAGACTCTTATATGTTTTCA
>NC_088370.1:36132152-36174652 GCF_034508935.2 Berghia stephanieae | reverse complement strand
AAGGTCTGAAGTAAGAACATCTAGAAACTCTGTCTTGATCTAATGGACCAGATTGCACCGTGAAAAAGATGGTAATAATACAATTAGTAGTAGTACATGCTGCCATTTCTGTAACAGCCCCCGGGCAATCATTCCATAACTGACTACCTCTACCATGATGCCCCTTTGACATGAGAGGGAATGAAAGGTGCCTACCTCTGGGTGTGATCTCCTCTAAAACATTTACACAGAAATGAATAACAGAGAGCAACATTACCACATACAGTCAAACAATACTTAACGTCATAAATCATTATAAGGCAGTCTATACTATACATACCAAAAAAAAAAAAAAAAAAGACAAAATATACGTATAAAATATCAAGTTACCTTTGTAACTTTAGCACCAAAGCACAGTAACTATAACAAATTTATGGAAATAATGAATGTGGGTGTGTGCACAGCCTGACACTAACCAAAATATTACGTCACAAAACACGGTGATGACCATCAAAAGAAAGTAAACAGTGAGTTGTATTAAATAAATGGTACCACCAATGGGATTCAAATTTGTTTCCTTGAAAACTAACCTAACCTGAGCTTTGAACCTGAGACTTTATATAGTGCAATATCCACTAAATGTGCTCAAAGCGCTTTACAAAGGGTCCCTGACAACAGCAACACGTAACATGTAGACGAGACATGACGTCTGTCAGGCGATATTACAATTTTTTTTCCAGATACCATGCTGTTAACAGCCAGGTACTCATTTTACACCTGAGTACGGTGAGAGAATGTAAGTAAAGACCCTTTTCCAAGGACTCTACTATGCGTTGAGCAAAGTTCGAACTCAGGACCTTCAGATCCGAAAGCGAGTGTCATACCACTAGACCACATAGCCGCAGAATAACAGCGCTGTGACATGTGACTGTGAGTTATCAGCTTGTTCACAAGACTGGCCTACAACGGAGCTTGAACCAGATGGTTCAGAAGCTGAATGTCATGCATAGCACACGATTGCAAAGCCACAGGAGATCGTTGCCTCGTATTCTCATGTAAATTTTATGGAAGTGTTTGTTGGGTTATAAGTTACTGAAGGCTACACAGCCTGTGCCACATTTACCACATTATTACTATTCCAACAAAATAAAGAACGACGACTGATATAAAACTATTTTTCTGTCTCAAATTGTTCTTCACATTCATGCTCTATTGCTAACTGCGTTTCATCTTTTCCTTCGTATTCATTGGATGTGACGATGCTCGTATCACAAATAGCAGTCTGGAACTACCACGGTAACAAATATGATATAATAAATCTGATGGCGCCTACAACAAGTAATGATGACCACGACAAGCGCTGTCATGGGCTAAGCGACTCAGACAATGTAGATTGTTGCTATATCAACCACCAAACAACCAAAGGCAAGCGTCTTATTATATCGTGGGGGTCTATGCTATTTACATCAAGAAAGAAATGTATAATGATGAATGAATTTAATAAAAAATGAGGTAATAATATTAAATAATAAATAGACACGAATTAAATTAATTAATCAATAAAATAGATGAACAATTAAATAAATGAATAAATATATAATAAATATTCAAATTTAAACAAGACTGAACCATTATAATTTTGCAATGCTGAAAAAATAGACATAATATATTTTTTTTTTTTTTAACATTTAAAAAAGAAGGTAGTAAAATATCAAGAAAAAAATTATAAATTTAAACTGAAAACCATATAAAAATAAAACGTTATGTAAAACTCTTAAAACGAAACTAAACTATAAAATTTTGATAACAAACCATCCAACACATATTATACGGATTTAAGACACAAAATACCAACTTTAATCTTTATCAAATTAACTGTGATAGTTCTATAAATAACTTTTATCATGAATAAAAGTGAAGAGAACATGAACATTATCCCTATCGATTTTTTTTTTTCTTGAACTTATTGGATGCAGTTATCTACAGCTTGCCTGATATCGACATTTTACGACTACAGACAAGAACAGATTCAAGACATTACATCAAAAACAACCAAAAATAAAAAAAGCCCCAAAAATCGCCATCAACATTCCTTTAAAAAAAAAATTTAATAAATAAAAGAAAAGAACTATTTCTTTTTCTTTTTCAAGGCATAGGAAATCAACTAATTCAAGATTCTAAAATTTTCCATCAACCTCTATACAAAGCATTGGGAAGAGTGTTGAGCAGGAGAATAGCAGGGAAGTAGCAGCATCAGCGTTTGACGGTCACATGACAGTCTCATATTTGTCTCTGCTGTACGGAAGCTGTCTTCTATTCTCATCACACTACAGTGTAACATCACCATTGTCAAAGTGTAACATCGCCCATTGTGAAATCGTAGTATATCGATATGAATGCTTCATTACATTTTAAAAATCGACAAGGAGGCAAATTCTCCTCAATCAATTAAATTATTAGTCCTATCCATGATTCAATAATTCTATGCGAAATCCTTTCAACAATATCAAAAATTTAACACACGTGTAGTCAACAGTATCCATGTATTTGGTGTATGTACCCAATTTTGAACTGTTCCAGTTTCCAAATCATGCAATGACGACAAAAAAAAAGAATATTTAAAAGACGTTAAGACTATTTTGTTGAAATATCTCACCTTAGCATCTGCTGCTGTGATGGCTGAAGGCGGACGAAGCTTACTGAGCAGACGGTAGGTGTTCAGGTTGTTCATAAAGCTCCTGAAATAAGAGATGTTTTGTTTTGTTTTTAAGGGTTTTACGATGCTTGCAACACATTAAGGTCATATCAGTGCCAGTAAAAAGGAAGAAAATGGGATAGTAAAAAGTTCTAGAATAACAATAAAATCACCCAAGAAAAGGGAAGACAAAAGGGGAATTAGATCAAATAGGAAACAGATGTAGATTCCAAGAGCACACTATCAAAGTACTTAGTTTGAGATCACCTAAAAGTCTCATCCAGACAAAAGCACAGGTCCAAACTAAGAGGAATACACTCAAATGTTTACAAATCATAAATAATATGTAAACAAAACATAATATGGTGCATAACAGAGAGATGATTTAAAAGGAAAAAAATGTCATCTCCCAAAACTCTAAACTATACATTTGACTGCTTCCCTCCCAGCTAGGGTATCCGGCCAGTGCCAGGACAAAACCAAGTAATCTCATTCCAAGACAAAGACAGAAAGCAAGTTGGAAACATATATAGGGGGATAGAAGACAAAGTATGTACCTCCCTGCCCACTATGGGAGGTCAGGAACCCCACTGTGGGAGGTCAGGAACCCCACTGTGGGAGGTCAGGAACCCCACTGTGGGAGGTCAGGAACCCCACTGTGGGAGGTCAGGAACCCCACTGTGGGAGGTCAGGAACCCCACTGTGGGAGGTCAGGAACCCCACTGTGGGAGGTCAGGAACCCCACTGTGGGAGGTCAGGAACCCCACTGTGGGAGGTCAGGAACCCCACTGTGGGAGGTCAGGAACCCCACTGTGGGAGGTCAGGAACCCCACTATGGGAGGTCAGGAACCCCACTGTGGGAGGTCAGGAACCCCACTGTGGGAGGTCAGGAACCCCACCCAGTGAAATGAGAGAGTTTCGGGCTTTAAACAGCACATGCAAGCAACACTTTTAGGACATTTAAATCATTTAAGAAAAGGAAGATGGTCTGCTTTACAAACAGAGATGTTAGAAGATGTACTGACATGTACCTCAATATACGTGGTAGAATAAAAAATACCAGTAAATAATAAAACCGGGGGTGAGCTTTCAAGTTTTGATAAATGTGACCCATCACTTCAAAACGGTATTATGTCGGGATGAACCAGATGCTAAAAAGCCGAAATTAATGGTAAACTGGTCAGTGATATGAATTAATAGTATCGGCACCCTGACATATGACATTCATTCTCCTCTATAAAACATACAAACTCAACCTAAGTCTGATATTTCTGGCTATAAATTCAATTTTTAGCATCTTAATAATTCCGACATAACACCGTTTCGAGCCGAGGAGTCACAAATATGACCAAAAATACTATGAAGAAGTATAAGTCTCCAACTAAAAAAAAAAAAAAAAACCCAAACAAACCAGGAAGCATAAAACAAATGTTTAAAAGACATAATTATTGACGTGTAGCCTACTTACTTTCCACGAAGTTTGACAGCTTCCTCAAAGTTTCCTTTGTCCATACATGCTTGGACCTCTTTGGTCTGCAAAGAATTTCAAGGACAATCAAATAATTGGAGTCGTCAATTTTGGTAAACAGGTCATGGCAAGAGCAAGAGTTGATACAAAATAAACTTGAGCTTTTATAAAGCACAATATCAGCTAAACATGCTCAAGGCACTATACAAAGGATCCTTTGCCTACATGTAGCTGGGCTCGAAACCTAGGACCTTCCAATCCGAAGGAAAGTGTCATTCTAAAAGACCACATAGCTGCACAAGACACATTTTGAATTAAATTCCTTACTTATTCAACACACTGGTATCCCCCTTGATTTATTTCAAATGCTGATGAGTTAGTAGAATGAAATAAAATAACATAAATTTCCTTTCCTTCATTCCCAAAGACTCAAATCCAAG
Organism: Berghia stephanieae; assembly: GCF_034508935.2. Classification (NCBI taxonomy): domain Eukaryota; kingdom Metazoa; phylum Mollusca; class Gastropoda; order Nudibranchia; family Aeolidiidae; genus Berghia; species Berghia stephanieae. The sequence goes on along the minus strand of NC_088370.1, from coordinate 36,170,070 downwards.
AAATGACTGGGTAGAAGGGAGGGGGGGGGGGGGGGGGGACCAACGTTTATTCCCACATACAGTATTAAGTATTTTGTTTTTATTTGAAACTGTAATATTCATTTAGTTCAGTACCTTTTGTGTGGCTATGTGTGTCTAGTGGTATGACACTCGCTTTCGTATCGGAAGGTCCTGGGTTCTAGTCTCGCTCAGCGCATAGGAGTCCTTGGAGAAGGCTCTTTACTCGCATTCTCTCACTGTATTCAGGTGTCAAATGAGTACCTGGCCGTTAACAGCGTTGTTTCTGTCCAAAAAAAATTGTAACATCGCCATAACAGGCGTCATATCCCGTCCTAACTGTTAAATGTACCTGTTGGCTAGGGATCCCTTGTAAAGCGCTTTGAGCACATTTAGTGGATATCGCGCTATATAAAGGCTCAAAGCTCACAGTTATCTCCAGACGACAAAGCAAGGACCGTATTCCTGTGCCACTTTGGCCCTGAAAAAGACAGACATCATTGTGGATACCCTATCACAGTGACATTTACCCCTGACTTACCCTGGCCACACACTCCATCAGTGGTACCCGTACTGCGGAATTAGACATCATTGTGGATACCCTTTCTCAGTGACATTTACCCCTGACTTACCCTGGCCACACATTCCATCAGTGGTACCCGTACTGTGGCATCAGACATCATTGTGAATACCAGTGACATTTACCCCTGACTTACCCTGGCCACACACTCCATCAGTGGTACCTGTACTGTGGCATTAGACATCATTGTGAATATCCTATCTTTGTGACATTTACCCTGACTTACCCTGGCCACACACTCCATCAGTGGTACCCGTACTGTGGCGTTACCCTCTATTGAGATCACACAGGCTGGGGTGTTGGGGGTTGCATCCATCAAGGCAAGCACTGCTTCAGCACCCATTCGTGTCCCCTGAAATCAGGGAACAAAACATCAACAAATGATATGTTACAGTGAATGACATAATCAGTCAGATGATGAACTGAGATATTGCTAAGTTGAGTTAGAAGGTCAATTTTTATCAAAAATGAGTTCTTGTCATAAATGATTAAATCAACCCTTTTTTATACATCTTTGGGAAATATCAAAGCTTAATTTCACTACTAAATATTTTTTACAGCTAGTCAAGTTGAAAAAGTATGAAATTTGAGAAAATTTGCTGGATATCTTTCCCATACATCTGACCATAACTTAATGAAAAATCATGTTATGCCTAGAACTATTCATGTTATGCCTAGAACTATTCATGTTATGCCTATAGCTATTCATGTTATCCTGTTGTACACATCAATAATGAATAAATAGTGTCCGACAAAAACTTTATATTCTTATATCATTGTACATATGGATAAAATATACACTGACTAAAACAATAGTTTAAAATATAGGTAGAATAGCTTTGCTTCTGTTTTTTTTCTGTTTTTTTCTCAGACAAGGAATAGAAACAGAATAAGCTATTTGTGTCGTTCTTTACCAGACATCTGTCAAAAGCTGACGGACTTCCTCCTCTCTGGACATGACCAAGGACAGTCACTCTGGTGTCAATCTTCTGGTCTGACAGCAACTGAAGGATACAGACAACCATCAAAAATAGTATAGCATATCATATTTGTTTTTTGTTTGTTTGTTTGTTGCTTTAGGTCTCTTCCAAAACAATTGAGGTTATATGAGAGACCGCTGAAACAAAAAAACAAGCAATCTAACAAAAATAGTACAAATGTAAATCAAAATCATAACCTAAAGATATCATAAGCTAAATTATAAATAACCAAGAACAAACAGGCAGAAGATTTACAGAAAAAAAAATATCCCCTGTCAAAAATACAATCACAAACCAAAGAAGCAGGATAGGCTAGTAAAGAGAAGAAGAAACGACATCACTATCGGATCGTACACTCATGCGAACATCATAGGTATATGATTCAAGGGTGATGCTCCCATCCAACCACCCGCCATCATATCATATTTGTCAAGAAGGTTCCAGCGTAATATATAATATAGAAATATATGCCAGGTATTATTGTTTGCCCTTTTTCTAGCTACACCACAAAATGTTTAAATGTTAAAATACAAACAATATACTTGATCAAAACCATGAAACTAGGATTAATCATTGTAGTATTACCAAGCCTTCATTGGGACACAGAATTCACTGACTAATATGATAAGATTTTGGTAATCAAAAAAAATAAATAAGACAAAGATAAAAATAAAACAATCTGCCAACTCTTAACCCTTATCGTACGTCGAGGGTAAGTTTGTGTAACATATCAGTGACGACGCAACAAAAGGCTAGTTAGAGGCACATTAAGGTCATATCAGCGCCAGTAAAAAGGAAGAAAATGGGATAGTAAAAAGTTCTAGAATTACAATTAAAGCACAAAAGAAAAGGTAAGACAAAGGGGAATTGGTTCAAATAGGAAACAGATGTAGATTCCAAGAGCACAGAGTACTTAGTTTGAGATCACCTAAAAGTCTCATCCAGACACAAGCACAAGTCCCCACTAAGAGTAAGAGGAATATACTCAAATGTTTACCAATCATATAATATAATTGTATCACCAAACAAGATTTGGCCTTCTTTCCTCCTATGGATCTATATCATCCCAGAAGGTGCGTGCTGCATTGTGCTTAGGACATGTTTTTTTTTGTATGGCTTTTTTTGTTATTGGAGACTTGTATCCAGTTGGAGTGAATTTCTTTTTGAAGGCAACTAATATTGACTCACCTTTTGATATATCCTGTACATGCTGGAACTTAGGGGGAAATAATAAACAAACAAAAAAACAACACAGACTGTGTCCACCAGGGCTTTGTTGTTGGAGAGCTACATAATATCTAACTTTCAACATAATATCTACCTTTTTGATTTCCTCACATGTAATAGCCTTCCCATTCCTGTCAATCGCTCCCTCTGCCACAAGGATAATGTTCAGCCTCTGACCCACTTGTCTTTCCTGGTCAAAGATATCAACAGAAACTAATAAATTTCTCAACATTTAAAAAATAAATAAATAAAAATAAAATTCCCTTTATTCATCATCCCCAAGGGAATATTTGTCTTTAGGGTCTATTCCAAGGGAAGACTGGAATAACCCAGGCATCAGTCACAGGGTAGTGCCGCAAAGTGAGCTAGGGCGAGGTGACTTGCTTCAGGCCACGCAACGCAGTGGCTGGTGATCAAACTCGTTACCTTTTGGGTATGAAGAAAAGACCGTACTGCTGAGCCATGCTGCCCCTTAAACCACAGGCTTACACAAACTGGTTACGAAGAACTGGCATTATCTTGACTTATCCAACAAAGAAAATATACTGCCACAGACAGTAAACAACCATTTCTGTGTACGAATAATCAATATGTGAAGAAATAGAACTCCTTCGAAAACCAACCATATGCATTCTGGAAAGGGTAGCAAGCATTATAACTGTTGTAATTTCTGCGATGGAGTATATATATATATTTTTTTTTTATATAAGAGTCAGTTGTGTGTGCATGAGTGTATGCATGTGTATGTGTGTGCGTATGTGTGTATTTTTGTGGTAATATTTGTCCTTATTCATGTATTGGTAAAAGGCATCACATTGCTTTGACCAAGAAAGAATGCAAGTAATAAAGTAAACATTGACCTGCCACATAAAACAATATTATATCTAACCACAGAATATCTAAGGGGGGGGGGGGGGGTATTTTAATTGAGATTTTGCGCCAAATTCGAATGTCAATTTGTCTTAGCTTGTCATTCTCATGCTGCCTCAATCAGGTGTCAGCCATTTTGCGACGGAAATGCGAATAGGTATAGCCTCAGCGCTGAAAGAGTTAATACAAAGTTGAGGCATTACGTTACATACACTCTGGTTTGTTTTTGTTTTTAATGGTTTTACGGCGCTTGCAACACATTGAGGTCATATCAGCGCCAGTAAAAAGGAAGTAAATGAGATAGTAAAAAGTTCTAGAATTACAATTAAAGCACCCAAGAAAAGGTCAGACAAAGGGGAATTGGTTCAAATAGGGAACAGATGTAGATTCCAGGAGCACACTATCAAAGTAATTTGAGATCACCTAAAAGTCTCATCCTGACACAAGCACAGATCCCCACTAAGAGGAACACACTCAAATGTTTACAAATCATATGTTAAACAAAAACAATACATGCATAACAGAGAGATGATTTACAAGGAAAAAAAATATCATCTCCCAAAACCCTAACTATAAATTTGACTGTTTCCCTTCCAGCTAGGGTATTCGGCCAGGTCCAGGACAAAACCAAGTAATCTCATCCCAAGACAAAGACAGCTATAAGGGGATAGAAGACGTAGTATGTGCCTCCCTGCCCACTATGGGAGGTCAGGAACCCCACCCATACACTCTGGTTCCAGCCAGAGAGGTAGAAAACGGTAGGGGCTGCCTGAAGCCAGTGATCGTGAAAATACTAACGAAAGAGTGAAAATGGAGAGGCTTATTATGGGAAATAAACAAGACAATGGACGTTTCGGGTACAAACCCTTCGTCAGCACAACAATACACAAATTAACGTGGAAAACAAATAAAATGAAATGCAAAATTTTGCATTTTATTTTATTTGTTTTCCACTTTAATTTGTGTATTGTTGTGCTGATGAAGGGTTTGTACCCGAAATGTCCATTGTCTGTTTTTTTCCCCATAACTAGCCTCTCCATTTTCACTCTTTCGTTAGTAAGCCAGAGAGGCAAACGACGCCCCACATGAACTGTTCCCATATAATCCAACGTACCCGAGACAATTTGGACAAGAGCGTCTCTCTCCAGTCGCCTTCAGGTGGCCACTCAGGGATGAACACCCAGTCGGCCTCGGTGGCCAGGGCGCCCACCAGGGCCAGGTAACTGGAAGAAATAAACAATTAGTCGTGGTCAAATCATCGTTTAATTATACATTCGAATTTTTAAAACCTTCTCATTGGATACTTGTTATCTTGAGTACGACTAATGACAACTAAATTTTCATTTTCTATTGGTGATCAATGCCTTGTATAGCAACATCATTTTTAGGAAAAAGTCAAGCTATCTCACTCAATCCTGGAGATTTTTGCTACTTTTCAAAATTGGAAAAAATTATTAAAATGAGCATGTACATAGGTAGTTTTATTAAACCATCATAAGCATGTAAAAACTAAAAACATCAGCTTTGATACTACGCATATACTTTGTCTCCGAAAAATGCAATAAATAGGCATGGGGTAAAAGTAACCCGGGTAAACTGCGGATATGGTCGGTGTTAAGGTTGAATGAGTTAATGAAGGCTTCATTTAGTTCCCTTCTTAATTCAAAGGTCAAATCACAGCAGATTTTAGATCTATATTAAACTTTGACATTTAATAAAAGAGTGACAAATGGATGCAGATAAGGTCATATGCTTACTTACCCACAATGTCGGCCCATCACCTCCAGTACAAAAGCTCTCTGGTGACTGGAAGAAGAGAAAGAAATAGAAAAAACATCAAACTTTTTATCAATAACAAAAGGCAGATAATACAACACCGATATTTTTAAACTTTGATTCTTTGTTTTGTTATTTCCTTTTTAGGTTTGTACACGTTGAAAAACGAAAAGGGTCCCCATTATTGTAGAACACTTACTTCACAACGCAATAGGACCGTTTATTCATATTAACCAATATATCTCTGCCTGTCTACAGTTAATCACTCATGCACACCACTGAGTCAATTGGGGTTATATGTGTAAAGTGCCTTATTTTAATGAAAGGGAACTCAGCTGTTTCCAGAATTTTGGAGTCAATTTTACCCATCAAAAGACTGGCAAAGCTTAACATCGCTTGTCTTATTTACCTGTGGGAAAAGGTCAATGAGGGTTTTGGATATTAATAATAATAATGATAATATATCTTTATTGTCCTCAAAAAAAGTGGCAATTTGTCATTTGGTTACACATTTATAACAATACAATATTGACATAGACACACTCACACAGATGCACACTAGTAACATAGTAGTCATCGAAAAAAAAAAAAAATAAAAAAATAAAAAACCAGCATCAACAACAACATTACCATCATCATTATCATCATCACCATCTTCATCATCATCATCACAACAACCTTCCTAATATTTTCGTTACAATCCGTCACTTTCACCATTCCCCTACAACACCATTCACCATCTTCATCATACTCCATATTATATTATTCCTGTAACAAGCTATTGAAGTAATAATCCTCCAACCCAACCCCCCATCCCCACCCTCACCCCCAACCCTTGCTTGCCACCATCAAATTACCTCTGAGCCGTTGTGGCGATGGCGTCGACAGCCTCGATGATGCGATGAAGTGCCGAGTCGGTGCCGATGGTCATGTCAGTGCCACAAAAGTCGTTGTCAATGGATCCTACCAGCCCGACAATGTTGAGGTGCTGAAATTGGTTGTATTGTTCTTTGGTGATATCACCTACAGAACGGAGAACAAACCCACAAGTTGGCATTAAAAACAATAATTAAAAAATAATAATAATACTATATCTTTATTGTCCCCAAAAAAGTGGCAATTTGTCATTTGGTTACACATTTATAACAATACAATATTGACATAGACACACTCTCACAAGATGCACACTAGTAACATAGTAGTTATCGTAAAAAAAAAATAATTAAAAAAAATTAAAATTAAAAAAAAAATTTTTTAATTTAAAAAACTGGCATCAACAACATCATCATCATCATTTATAGAGCATTTATAGAGCACAACAGCCACTAAATGTGCTCAAAGCACTTTACACAGGGTCCCTGGCCAACGGCAACACTTAACATGTAGGACGGGACATGACGCCTGTTAGGCGATATTACAATTTTTTCGGACAGAGACAACGCTGTTAACGGCCAAGTACTCATTTTACACCTGAGTACGGTGAAAGAAAGTGAGTAAAGAGCCTTTTCCAAGGGTTCAACTATGCGCTGAGCAAGGCTCGAACCCAGGATCTTCCAGTCCGAAAGCGAGTGTCATTCCACTAGACCACATAGCCGCACAATAAAAATCAGATAAAAATAAAATTTAATCACATTAAAATCAGAAATGTAAGGAGTTTGGTTTTTAAGGGTTGTTAGGCTCAGCCGATCCTCGAAGGTCATTTCAAAGCGAACAAAAATGAAGATAACAGAAGTCTATAGTTTGTTCTTGAGTGAGGGATTTCAAAATAAAATGCTGAGTTTCTTGTTTTGTTGTTAGGGGCAGCGTGGCTCAACAGTACAGTCTTTGCTTCATACCCCAAAGGTACCGAGTTCGATCACCTGCCCCTGCGCTGTGTGGCCTTGAGCAAGTCACCTCGCCCTAGCTCAATTTGTAGCACTGCACTGCGGCTGACGTCTGGGTTATTCCAGTCTTCCCTTGTAATAGATCCTAGACAAATTTCCCATATGGGACGAATAAAGCTGTCATCTGCATTTTTTGCGGCCGCAAATATCAGGGCGATCCGCAAATTTTGGCAAATTTCCCAAAATTGGCAAATCGTGGCAAATTTTGGGAAAATTGGTGAATCGCGTGGCAAATTTTGGGGAAAAAAAAAAATCGAAAACAAAATAACGAAAAAAAAAGGTGCGAAACTTGAGAAATGTTGCAGCTTTGCCTAGGCCCAAACCAAGGGAAGCTACTCTCTACGGGTAATGATCCTTTAAAATCTTTGTAACAACGCTATTCATAATGTAGCCTCCTTAAATGTAATAAATTGTCTTTTATATATATTTTTTCTGTATCGCGTGTTAATTTTTACTGAAACGCTTAGTTCTACTTGGCAAATTTTTTGGCAAATTTTGGTCTTTGGCAAATTTCTTGGCGAATTTTGGCAAATTTTAGGTCCCAATTTGGCAAAAAATGCAGATGACAGATAAAGGGATTTTTTTTTTTTTTTGGCTCACATGACCCTTGACGGTCATTACAAAGCTAATAAAAATTAAAAGCATTTTAAAAAACAGGATAGAAAGGTCATGAACTCTCACCATACAGGATGCGAATTTCTAATATATCTAAAATTTGTCACATTTTAAACGATTCCAATTATTGTCTCACCTCCTGTTGATGGTGACAACAGTGTTGATGATGAAGACAAAGAATGATAATGATAAAGCGAATGAGGATAGTTCTATTGGGTCCAATAAGGATAGTTTGAATGGGTCCAATGAATGATAATGACAAAGCTAATAAGGATAGTTCGAATGGGTCCAATGAATGATAATGACAAAGCTAATAAGGATAGTTTGAATGGGTCCAATGAATGATAATGACAAAGCTAATAAGGATAGTTCGAATGGGTCCAATGAATGATAATGACAAAGCTAATAAGGATAGTTTGAATGGGTCCAATGAATGATAATGACAAAGCTAATAAGGATAGTTCGAATGGGTCCAATGAATGATAATGACAAAGCTAATAAGGATAGTTTGAATGGGTCCAATGAATGATAATGACAAAGCTAATAAGGATAGCTTGAATGGGTCCAATGAATGATAATGACAAAGCTAATAAGGATAGTTTGAATGGGTCCAATGAATGATAATGATAAAGCTTATAAGGATAGTTTGAATGGGTCCAATGAATGATAATGACAAAGCTAATAAGGATAGTTTGAATGGGTCCAATGAATGATAATGACAAAGCTAATAAGGATAGTTTGAATGGGTCCAATGAATGATAATGACAAAGCTAATAAGGATAGTTTGAATGGGTCCAATGAATGATAATGATAAAGCTAATAAGGATAGTTTGAATGGGTCCAATGAATGATAATGACAAAGCTAATAAGGATAGTTCGAATGGGTCCAATGAATGATAATGACAAAGCTAATAAGGATAGTTCGAATGGGTCCAATGAATGATAATGACAAAGCTAATAAGGATAGTTCGAATGGGTCCAATGAATGATAATGACAAAGCTAATAAGGATAGTTTGAATGGGTCCAATGAATGATAATGATAAAGCTTATAAGGATAGTTCGAATGGGTCCAATGAATGATAATGATAAAGCTTATAAGGATAGTTCGAATGGGTCCAATGAATGATAATGATAAAGCTTATAAGGATAGTTCGAATGGGTCCAATGAATGATAATGACAAAGCTAATAAGGATAGTTTGAATGGGTCCAATGAATGATAATGATAAAGCTAATAAGGATAGTTTGAATGGGTCCAATGAATGATAATGACAAAGCTAATAAGGATAGTTTGAATGGGTCCAATGAATGATAATGACAAAGCTAATAAGGATAGTTCGAATGGGTCCAATGAATGATAATGACAAAGCTAATAAGGATAGTTCGAATGGGTCCAATGAATGATAATGATAAAGTTAATGAGGATAGTTCTATTGGGTCCTCTTTTTTTTTTTTTTTTGCACCACAATACAACTTCGAAACACACAAACTTACTCAAACACACACACACACATGCAAACACACACTCACACACACAAGCCAAAAAAAAAAAAAAAAAAATGAAAACCAAATACCCTAAAAAATCTCACCATTTTCTACAAGCTCCGTGATGATGTCCGGCCACTCCTGCCTGAAGCAGTCAGCGCCTGTCAAACTGCCGTCTCCCCCAATCACCACCAGGTTACCGATACCCTTGTGGATCAGGTTCTTGGCCGCCTTCACACGGCCAGCATGCTCTCTGAAGGCTTTACAACGGGCACTGCCAATAACTGTCCCGCCCTAAAAGTAAAAAAATTAGAAGAATATGGAATAAAGGATACAAACTGTCATCTCTTATACACTGACTCACCACACAATCTAATTACTAATATCATTTAAGAATGAATTAGATAAATAAACACGAATAAGTTCAAGGTCACTCAACCTTAACGTCACCTACCTCGGTGTGCACAAAACTACTAACATCGATATATTCAGCTTGGCACATAGTTGAGTCATTGGAAAAGGCTCTTTACTCACATTTTCTCACTGTATTCAGGTGTAAAATGAGTACCTTGCCGTTAACAGCATTGTCTCTGTCCGAAAAAAATTTAACATCGCCTTACAGGCGTCATTTCCCGTCCTACATGTTAAATGTTGCTGTTGGTCAGGGATCTCTTGTAAAGCGCTTTGAGCACATTTAGTGGACCTTGCGCTATATAAACGCTAATTATTTTACATTCAATTGTATAAAAAATAAAAAAGGTCAAAGTCAAAATAAATGCAGAAAAGTTATCTTTGTTGATAATTTCCCAGGTCTAATAAAAACATTTTATATTGTAGAAGTCCACACATGTATGTTAGGGGGCAGTGTTGCTCAGCAGTACCGTGTTTGCTTAGGACCCAAAAGGTACAGAGTTCAACTACCCGCCTCGTTGTGTGGCCAGTCACCTAGCTCTAGATCACTGCAGCGCTGCACTGCAGCTGATGCCTATTATTCCAGTCTTCCCTTGGAATAGACCCTAAAGACAAATTTCCCCTTGGGGATGAATAAAGGGAATTTAATTTATTTTTTTTATGTATGTAATAGTAGTGGTAGCGTATGGCTACACCTCCAAATTTATTTCGTCAACCCAGTTTCTAAAGTCCTCCTCCGCCCTAAGGACGGTTTCGTAGCCACCTTCAAGTTTAGTGACTGGACAGTGGAGGACGATGTGGTTGCTGGTCTCTCGGGCTTCCTGACATTTCTGGCAGGTATCACTGTTTCGAAGTTTCCATCTGCACATATTTGAGGCAGTTCTGCCATGTCCAGTTAAGAGGCGATTTGAGGAAGTCCAGTATTTCCTGGCGTTATTGATGTAATGACGGTGGTCTAGCCCACATTTACCATTTGCATCATCCCAGACGACTTGGCCCAGGTTGCCTCCTCTATGTTATCTCCTCCATCCACCATTCCCTGATACCCCTGAGAAAGACAAGGACGATTAGGAAAAAAATATCATCATATTAATACAAACAACAATAACAACAACAACAACAACAACAACAACAACAACAACAACAACAACAACAACAACAACAACAACAACAACAACAACAACAACAACAACAACAACAACAACAACAACAACAACAACAACCAGAACAACAACAACAACAACAACAACAACAACAACAACAACAACAACAACAACAACAACAACAACAACAACAACAACAACAACAACACAACAACAACAACAAACAACAACAACAACAACAACAACAACAACAACAACAACAACAACAACAACAACAACAACAACAACAATAATAATAATAATAATAAATAATAATAATAATAATAATAATAATAATAATAAAAATGATGATGATGATGATGATGATGATGATGATGATAATATGATGATGAATGATGATGATGATGATGATGACAAACAACAATAAAAATAAAAAATAATAATAATAATAATAATAATAATAATAATAATAATAATAATAATAATAAAATAATAATAATAATAATAATAATAATAATAATAATAATAATATAAAAAAATTTATAACATAGTACTATATAGAAGGAAATTATAAATAAAGGGGAACAAAAGATTCGTAAAGAGTTATATAAAGACCCTATCAGTCACTTCCACCATTACATATTAAAAGGAGAACAGGAATAAAGAGAAAAAAAAAAAGAAAAAATCCACACTGACCTCTTTGATGAAATAGACCTTACAGCCAAGGTAAAAGCCCATACGCACAACAGCCCTGAGGGCTGCATTCATTCCTGTCAAAGAAAATACAATTGCAAACATGAGTTAATGGTTCGTACACAGAGGCCTCCTCCTCCTCCTCCTCCTCCTCCTCCTCCTCCTCTTTCCTCTTCTTCTCATTCTTACTGGACTCTCCAGATGGAATGTGCAAAAAAAAAAGAAAGAAAAATTCTCCCTCTTCTTCTTCCCAATCTTCTTCTCCCTATAAACAAATTACACACCCAGATTTGAGAATGCTCTGAGAGTCTGGTAGATGTGGTCAAGCAGTGGCAGAGATGAACAGAAACAGTCTCCCCCTAATAGGCATGTGTGAAATCCGCTGGAATGCCCATGGAAAAAAAAACATTACAAACAGGAGAAACATTGATATATTCTGGAAAAGACATCAGTGATCACCATGAAGCAGGAGTGGGCCTCCTATTATCCAAAGCAGCAGCTAAAAGCCTCTTGGAATGGGAACCTGTGTCTGATCGTATCATTACTGCACGCTTCTCTTTTCATTTCCAGAAGGTGTCCCTAGTCATGTGCTATGCCCCCACAAACACAGCAGAGGAAGAAATTAAAGACAACATCTATGCACACCTACAGGCAGTGGTAGATATGATAACAAAGAGAGATTTGCTAATACTCATGGGAGATATTTTTTTTTTAATTTTTAATTAAAAAATTGAGCTTTTATATAGCGCAATATTCCACTAAATGTGATCAAACGCTTTACAAGGGGTCCCTGGCCAACAGCAACATTTAACGTGTAGGACGGGACATGACGCCTGTTAGGTGATATTACAATTTTTCGGACAAAAACAAAGCTGATAACGACCAGGTACTCATTTTACACCTGATTACAGTGAGAGAATGTGAGTAAAGACTCTTTAAGAGCCTTTTCCAAGGACTCAACTATGCGCCGAGCGAGGCTCGAACCCAGGACCTTTCGATCCGAAAGCGAGTGTCATACGACTAGACCACATAGCCGCAAATGAAAGCAAAGGTTGGAGGCATAAATGTAGATAGAGAGCATGAAACGGGATAGCATGGCATCGGCCAGATGAATGAGAATGGAGAACTTTTGGCCGACTTCTGTATTATAAACAACCTTGTAATTGGCGGTACACTTTTCTACTTGGGTGTCTCTAGATAAATTTTCAAAATTTTAATTTAGCTTTTATATAGCACAATATCCACTAAACGTGCCCAAGGGCTTTACAAAGGGTCCCTGACCAACATCAACACTTAACAAGTAGAACGAGACATGGCGCCTGTGAGGCAATATTTCAATTTTTTTCGGACAGAGACAACACTGTTAACAGCCAGGTACTCATTTTACATCTGAGTACGGTGAGAGAATGCGAGTAAAGAGCCTTTTCCAAGGACTCAACTATGCGCCGAGCAAGGCTCGAACCCAGGACCTTCTGATCCAAAAGCGAGTGTCATACCACAAGACCATATAGCCACACGATCATCAGACAGAAAGCGAAATAGACCATGTCATGGTGAGACAACAGTACAGAAGATCATTGCTAGATGTACCAGCTAAATGAGGCGCAGACATCGGTTCAGACCATCACCTTGCAAAGATCAAGATGCGACTGTCAGCAAGAAATAAAGTTCAAAACCCTAGAGTAAAATATGATATCAACAAGCTCAAACAACCAGACACTAAAGAAACATTCAAAAACCGCTTTGAAGTGCTTCAAACACAAGAGCCAGAGGAAACAGAGATAGCATGGACAACTCTGAAAGAGGTTATCACAGGGACATGTGAAGAAGTGCTTGGAAGACTACAACCCAAAAAAACCACATAGATTTGAGAGGAGACATGGCAGTAATTAGAAGAAAGGAGAAGGGCGAAGCATGCAATGAACAATGCGAAAACTAGATTCCAAAAGCAAATTGAAGCGACCAGTTAAACTACAGTGGCCAATGAAGTGAAGAAACAGCTGCAGGAACACAGAGAGAGAGAGAGAGAGAGAGAGAGAGAGAGAGAGAGAGAGAGAGAGAAGGAGAGAGAGAGCCAGCCATACAAAACAAACTTAGTCACAGGAGACTATTCTGAATAGGATTCCTTCCTAATAACTTGCTGATTGCACATGAGCAGTGAAGTCACGAGTCCGAAGGGCTGTCATTATTCCCAGACACCTGTCTTGGAATAACGAAAATTGGTTATCCCCAGACACATGTAGCAAGTGGGCAGAAAGATTTTATGCAAAATGCCAAACTAGGCGTAAAAAAATATAAAAAATTCTGGAAAAAATGCTAGTGGTTATTTGTGTCCCAAAACAGTCAATATCCAGTGATATTTAACACAACATGAAAGTAAATAGTGACCAAATGTCAAATCCAGCTTTTTTTATTTTAAAGCAAATGGATCAATGAAATTTCTTTTGTCACTTTGATCTGAAAACGTCAAACTGGCAATTCGCCTTTTTATTTTCAACCAGGAAGAAAGTTGTTAATCATCAAATCTGTTCATAGTCCACCAACCATTTAAATTTTTACTACCTACCTACCTGTTAACTTTATTGATCATCTTTTGTTTCTATAATTTGTTCATTCTGGCCACAATTTCGGGGATATTGATGACGGCCGCGAATTTTTTTTTACCCCCCCCCCCTTTTTTTTTTTTTTCTTTTGAGCGAGTCTATTCTTTTCTCCTTTTTTTGTTTGGCCTTTTGTTCCGTTTCTGAGCACGAATTTCTTAAAATTGTATTTATTTTTTTTTTTCTTCTATCTGACCATTTGGTCGCTCTCTGAATATTTCTGTTTGTTTGCTTTTTAATTATTTATTCTTTTTATATACTTTTTGAGATTGGAGTGGGGACGAATATGACAATTTGCTAGAAAGGAACCAAAAGAGAGAGAGGGGGGGAGGGAGGGGGAGAGAGAGAGAGAGAGAGAGAGAGAGAGAGAGAGAGAGAGAGAGAAATGGAGAGAGAGAGAGAGAGGGGGGGGGTGGATGGGACATTTATCCCTTGCAACGCTCTGTAAAAAGACTGAATTATTTTTTTTTTAAGTGGTGGGACCAGGATTAGTTCGAACCCACACCGTCGATTCTGGTAGACCTTCCAGGGCAGACGACTTAAACCATTCGGCCATGACACCCACTTCGAAGCCACTGGAGACTTTAAAGACTCGAGAAACGACAGCCTTTGTCCATCACCATTTGCCCAGAAAAATCAAAGTGGCAACCTTGTTTCCGGGAGACAAAAAAAATCATAAGTGGCTGCAGGGACAGCGTCGCCGTACGAAAGCCAATGCCGAATTTTCAATCTGTAGAAACATACGACTTTGTCAAACGTATATCCAGTTTGACTGAACATACACCGTATAGGTCTTGTTATATAATATTGCTGTGTTGGGGTGGGACTGTTCAATAAACGATTGTGTTGACAAAATATGATGCTGAGCCAAAATGCTCATAACTCTATATAACGTACCAACACACAAAACTATGTGTCACCTTGAACGTTTTTAGTCTGATTGATAGAATAAAGTGAGAACTACTATTTAAAATGGCTGGCCAAAAACAATTACAAAGGGCTGAGTGACGTCAATTTAATTCCTTCTACTTGAGTTAATGATAAAATTGACAACTGTAGATTCACTGATTCGGAGAAGGTCGCTTGTTCGGCCTTGAACTTTAGTGTGAGCAATGACAACAAATTTCTTTTTATATTGGCATGCTTGTTTCAACAACCTCAGACGTAATCAATGGAAGTGAAATGATAGATTTGAACTGAACACAAACAATTGAATCAGAATGTCTCTCCTTACCTTGTGAGTCTCCACCACTGGTGAAAACGCCAACTGAATGGCCCTTCCATAATCCAGCATTGACTTGCTGACCTTCCTTACCAGGCTCCGCCATTACGCTGTACCTGCGTGAAAATGGCTTCTTAGTCGGTCTGGCTTTGTCAGTTTCCATAGTGACAAGAAGGAAACTTAATAAATCACAAGATAAGAAAAAATAAGATGCCAACGAAGGTGAAGGCAACTGCTGTTCGCACTACCTGCGCTTTCAACACATTGGGCACCAGCTGACCTTGCTCGTGCGAGATGCCAACCTTGTAAGGCGTCTGTAGAAGTGCAGAGTTCACAGTTCACAGTTCACAGTTCGTAACACACGGAAGAGGATGGGAGACTGGTTGAATCACATGTGGGATTTCCCGATTCTGTGAACTTGCGTTGTCTCAACTTCACGACGGGATTCGATTTTACTTTTTATAGAGCAGTATAATTAGGTGCCCCAAACGTAAACAATAACAAGTTGCTAGTGATTTTCGTTAGGGACCGGAAAAATTTACGCACAATATAGATCTCCCAATTTTGTAGTTTGAGTTGTAGGCAATACACTTTCAGTATTGAAAATATGTTTACATAAAATCTAACAGTTGCAGAAATAATAATATAAGACTAAATTATTCTGAAAATCAGGCTCCGAAAAATTCTCGTCTTGTTCACACCATCGCAATAATTTGCTCTGGTCTAAAAATAGATAGACTGTAACTTTTGATAAATTTTACCTTTTGTTCCATAAAATATCCATATCTAGACATTATTTGATGCATGATCGAGTATTTATGAATATGTGTTTCTTTTGCCACCTAGCAGCCAAATCTTAAAGGTTATTTTTTTCTATAATTTACATTGGAACGTGAGCTGTCAAGACAGGAACATGTGGTTTGCCATGTGCTTCTAGAGCTTTGTTTACGTTTGGGGCACCTAATTATACTGCTCTATAGATAGCATGCGCTTGGCTTAGAAGCTCACAACATTGTCATCCGGAAATATAACGGACCAACACACAAAACTATGTGTAACCTTGAACATTTATAGTCTGGTTAATACAGTTTCGTGAGAATTACTCTTAAATGCAGATGGCAAAAAAACAATAACAAAGACCTGAGTGGCGTCAACGTCATACTGTCTATAGCCCAGTGATGTGTCAACACAAATCACCGAGCTTAAGACCATACTTATGATCAGAACAAGATGGTTTTCCTTTTGATAATGTATCACAATGATGCCAACCAGTTTCACAGCTCATTTCTATGTTTGCGTGTTGATATTAATCCAATTTGAATGAAGACTTCATCAACTCAAGAACCCAAACTAAGAAATGCGATTTATCTACCTAACGCCTTCACATGCCACAGCGTGTTATTGATAAGTTCTAAGTTATTTCAATCAGACTATACACGAGGTCACTAACAGTTTTGTGTGTTGGGATATATAATCTAACTGGCGGATGCTACATTTTAATTAATTAATTTAATTAAATAATTAATTTCATTCCCTTTATTCATGCCAAAGGGGAATTTTGTCTCTAGGGTCTATTCCAAGGGAAGGCTCGAATAACCCAAGCGTCAGCCGCAGTGCAGCGCCGCAAATTGAGCTATGGCGAGGAGACTTGCCCATGGTCACACAGTGCAGTTATTAGAGAAAAGTTATTAGAGAGAGAACGTCATGTTGGTTGTGCGCATGCGTCTCTCGTCTCTCGTCCTCTCTCTAATAAGTTTTCCGCCGGTGACGTCACAGACTATGGGTGACGTCCAATCAAGGGACGCTACTCTTCCGCTAATCTCATTCCCTATCAGAATAAACATTGTAAATCACACCTTCGGTTCAAGACCGGTGTCCACAGAAAGTCAGTCACGCAATAAGTGGATATAAGGAAAGTCGTCGTTTTTTTTTTTTTTTTGTTTTTTTTTTGTTTTTTAAGTTGTTTGCTCTTTTTAAAAATTATTATTCCTAAAAAGGGAGGGGTGTTTTATTTTATTTATTTATTTTAATTTTGAAGGGGAGGGGGCGGGAGGGGTTGTTAATTTTATTTTATTTTATCTTTTATTTTTTATTTTTTGTTTGCTTGTCTGTTTATTTTTGTTTTGTATTTTCTTTTTTTTTTTTTTACAATTTAACTTAATCTAATTTATGATATTTTTGTGTTTTTTTTCTTTAGAATCTTATTGTTTGTATTGTTGTGTATTTTTTAAAAATATTTTCCTTTTGCTTTCTTTCTCTTCTTTTATTTTATTATTTTTTTTTTTTTTCATTCCATTGGGGTAGGGGGTGGTGTGGAAGGGGTGGGGATAATTCTGAATTGTGATCCAGGGAAATAATTCCACAAAAAGTTTAATGCAGTATGAATTAATACGATTAACTCCCTTGTCACAAAATAGACCAAAAAAATAAACCAGGGTAGTTTCGATTTGCCATTCTTTCTTCATTCAGTCGTGTGAGTTAGCGCCAGTGTCAGTGTTCCCAGGTTGGAGGAATTTCCGCCAAATTGGCGGATTTTTATCATTTCGTGGCGGGAAAAAAATATTCTAGCAGATAGCGAATTTTTTTTGTGGTGGATTTTTTATGATTTGTATGCCCTTTAAAACAAGTAAAAGTATAGAAATCAAACCTGGTTATTTCTTCTCCCCCCTCCCCTAAAGTGACTTTTGGGAGCACATATTGCACATATATTGTTGGTCTAGATGTATATTACACAACCAAATTCAGATAGACCGAAGGTGAAAACAATCTCCGACAGTCTCATCTCCCGCTCAAATAAAATCGAAACTCCGAATCTTCTGGCCTTTAAAAAGGAAACAGTTGAAAAAAGTGATTAGCGTTTAGTAACACAATTTTTATTCTGAGACAATACACTATTATTGATTATAAGTGTTTTAAATCAAATGGCGGATTTTGAACAATAATAAATGGCGCAGGTGAAGTATGATAAAGTTGATGGATTTTGGCGGATATCTGGTATAAAGTTGGCAGGATTTTTGAAAATGCACCTGGCAACAATAGCGTCTTATCAACTGTTTTCTAGCTCGTAAAGCGCGACAAAGAATGGGGATAAACCCCTGCATCATGGATTGTGTCTATAGAACTTGTTTTGTTTTGTTTTTTTTCAGATAATCTGTCACTTTTAAAAATCATTTTTAGCATAATATTCTTCGATGTAACTAGTAGGCACAATGTGCGGCTATGTGGTGTTACGGTGTGACACTCGCTTTCGGGTCGGAAGGTCCTGGGTTCGAGCCTCGATCGGCGTATAGTTGAGTCCTTGGAAAAGGCTCTATACTCACATTTCTCTCGCCGTACTCGGGTGTAAATTGAGTACCTAGCCGACAACAGCGTTGTCTCTTTTGAAAAAAAAAAATTATTTCGCTTAACAGGCGTCATGTCTCTTTTTACATGTTGCGTGTTGCTGATAGTCAGGGGTCCTTTGTAAAACGCACTGAGAACGTTTAGTGTATATTGTGCTTTATAAAATATCAATGTTTATAATGCCTTTTTCTTAAGACAAACAATTGCAGATTCCATTCGTAATAAAACCGATGCATATGACAGTGGCGTACTAAAAGAGTCGGGCTATGCATATGACACATAATGTGAACCAGACTTTACTATTATAATTAGATGATAATGGAGTCAGTTAATAACTAAACGGCCAGCTTCCTCAGTTTAGTGGACGTTGAACAGTGACCATCAGTACCATGGCAAACAGATATAAGAAGTCAATGACCAATGGCCATCAGGGACCATTCATTGACCACGGTGAGTGAGAGCCGAGCTACCATGACCTCCCGTCATGCAATGGTGAGCACGTCACGACTTTAATATCCCTAACCATATGAATACACACGTTTTGATGACGTCATGCATCAATTTGACACCGAGAGTCGTGAGAGTCGAAGAAGAAAGAAGAAATGGTGGAAACCATCCCACCCCTTCTCCCTCCCCTAACCAACCTGTTTTGACGCCACAAAGGAACGTTACATATTCCTTATCAGGTGTTTAACGGATAACGGAAACTGTCTTTGTTGTCGATTCGAGATAATAAGAGTTTATGTTCAAAATTTGGCTGTGATGGGAACCAAAAGAATTCCTTTACAGGGGTCGTAAGATGAGGAAGTTTCACATGGCCATAATAATTTGTCATAATGTCACATTGTCTTGTAACACGTGTTGTTCTTACATATCTCTCTCTCTCTCTCTCTCTCTCTCTCTCTCGCCCTTTTTCTCTCAAACACACACACACACTCTTTCTCTCGCACACACAGTTTCTCTCTCTCATTCTCTATGTCAGTCTTTCTTTCTCCCCCCCCCCCCAACATCTCTCTCTCTTTCTCTCTATCCCTCTCTCTCTCTCACTCTCTCTCCCCCCCCCTCTCTCTCTCTCTCTCTCTCTCTCTCCCTCTGTCTCATTTTTTTTCTTTCTCTCCTCATTTCGGGGTGGGAGAATTGGGAGACAGGCGGAAAGAGAGAGACAAAGAGAGGGGGTTAGATATAAAAAGAAACAGAGAGAGGAGGGAGGAAGACACTTAATATAAAGGAGGATAGAAAGAGTGTGTGTGTGAGAGAGAGAGAGAGAGAGAGAGAGCGCGACAGAGAGAAAGAGGGAGAGAGAGAGATAGAGATAGAGAGAGAGAGAGACAGATAATTGAGCTTTAAAAAAAGATAGATAGAGAGAGAGAGATAAAGAGAGAGATAGAGAGAGAGACAGAGAGAAAGAGAGAGAGAGAAAGAGAGAGAGAGAGAAAGAGAGAGAGAGAGAGAGAGAGAGAGAGAGAGAGAGAGAGAGAGAGAGAGAGAGACGCGCGCACACAAGAAAGGGGAGGTAATAAAGCCAAGACCAAGTCAGTAAAAATACACGTTATCTCCCCTCACAGCTGCAATCATCTCCGTGCTATCAGAAACTCTCCGATTGGCATCATAACAACTAGTGCGGGCTGTCATTGGCAAGCTTAAGGACCACGGTCCTACGGTCCCTGGGAAATGAAAACCGCAAGGACCGGTCCTAGGACCGGCGGTCCTTTTCGACATTGAACATTCCTGAGAGACCGTTTTGACCTTTGGGACCATGGGATCGTTCATTCTTGAACCGTTAAAGACCGCTACACGATGAAAACCGTGGTCTACAGGAGTAAAACACACGGAGTAGTCACACTCATTTCAAATTGTAACCTAATTAGAGAAGAGGGGTGATGCCTTCTTTATTTGCTCACAGTACTTCATTGTTACTTCGATAATTTAGCGTGAATAAAATTTGAAATTTATCCCCGTTAACGGAGATAATGGAATCACCCAAGGCGTTGATCGAGTTGTTCGTGGCGTTTATACACACACGCAACTCCTACCCCCCCCCCCCCCCCCCACACACACACACACATGAAAGGGCAGCGAGCATTGGAGAGTAAGAGAGAGACGTGAAGTTATAATAAGAGGGGGTGGATGCGGTAATAAGTAATAAGTAATAAGTGGGGTCGATGGTGACTTTTCGCCAGATCTAACAAACCCAGCTACCCATTCACTGCTGAGTAGACAGGGATTCAGAAAAAACTCGACTGCACCCGGATCGATCTCTGGCCCTTTGCGTATAAAGAGAGTGCTCTATCAACTGAGCTATCGGGGTCCCCAAATATTCTATTGGACCTTTTAAAAATACAGACGTTATAACTGGTTTTTTTTTGGACGGAAGAAACTAATGAAACTCATATTACTTGATTAGTTAAAACACCAAACGAAATTTTAATATTATTGTATTATTTTAAATGACAACAATGCGATAGAAAGGAGTGGCGACAAGAGATGGACAAAAGAAAACAAAAAATCAGACTTGCAACTTGCTAGGTTCGACACACACACACACACACACACACACACACACACACACATCTTTAATAGTCACATACATTTCAAACAATAACCCATTAGAGAAGAGGGGTCATGCCTTCATCATAGATCATTGTCATTGCGATCATTATGGTGTAGTAAATTTTGAAATTTACCCCGTATAATGGAATCGTCCAAGGCGTGCGCCTCCTGTTCCCCCCATCTCACACACGAAAGGGCGGTTTGCGGAGTGGAGGGAGGTGGTCGTCTGCCTCTATGGTCGTCTGTGTCGTTTAGTGTATGGCAAAGGGGGGTGGGTGCGATTAATTAAGTGGGATGGGTGGTGATTGGTGGAAGATAGGCAAAGGACCGAGGCAACGAATCGCTGGGGAAGTAGTATGGCGCGAGACCGTTGAAAGGTGATAAGAAGTGAGGACCGCCGGCGGTCTTCCTCTTTGGGACTGGACCACGGTTCACAGCTAAAAGACCGTGGGACCGGTCCTCGGTCCGGTCCTCAGCGCGGCACTAATAACAACCACATCTTTATTCCCGTCAAATCTCGTCAAAATCGTGGGTTCACGAGAGATAGATAATCTATGACGATAAAACAAAAACAAAACAAATAAGAATTTAAGCTTTTGTATAGCGCGATATGTACCAAACGTGCTCAAAACGCTTTGCAAGGGTCTCAAGCCAACTGCAACACGTAACATGTAGGAAGAGGCTGTTAGGCTATATTACAATTTTTTTCAACAGAGACAGCGCCAGGTACTCATTTTACACATGATTACGCTGAGATGATGTGAATAAAGAGCATTTTCCAAGGACTCAACTATGCGCCGCTCAGACCTGGACTTGAACTTAATACCTTCCGACAGTATAATACAGTGGTAGCCGAATAATGACTTACACTGATCAAGGCTATTTTCGTAATAACCAATGTTTGTTAACGTTTAGATAGTATGCTTTTGGCTAAGAAGCTCACAACATTGCCATCCGGAATTATAACGGACCAACACACAAAACTATGTGTAACCATGAACTTTTCTAGTCGGGTTAATGAAAGTTTAGTCATAATCACTCATAAACGTGGATGACAAAAGACAATAACTAAGACCCGAGTGACGTCAACTTCATTCGATCTATAGAAAGACACACCATAATAAGACGACGGCCTCCAAAAGAAAGTGAACAGTGAGATACAGTATATTGAATAGGTCAACAAATGGCGTCATGATTTATTGCTACCCTAGGTAGCACTAACACTAACTCACACTTTTCACTTTCTTTTGGTGATCGTTGCCTTGTCATAATAATATTTTATTTATTTATTATTTTTTTTTGGAGGGGGGGGGGAGAGAGAGAGAGAGAGAGAGAGAGAGAGAGAGAGAGAGAGAGAGAGAGAGAGAGAGGGGTCATTGTCAGGCTACGAAATAACCCACTACTTTTGTGTAATAATATTTTTCATTACCAAACCACCCCCCCCCCCCCTCTTCCCCCTCTCCTAATTCTTTATTTAATCAGTTAACTGCCGTTCTCTGTGGGAAAGCAAGTATCTAAAAATTTGGCCCGAAAACTCGTCCTGTCAAATATCGATCGATTTAAATGACCCTAATCTGTAAAAATAAAAAATAAAAAAAAAATAATGATAATAACCCCCCCCCCCCCAAATAAAAAATTTAAAAAACAATTAAAAAAAAAAAAAATAACTCTCAAACTTGGAATCTCGCGACGATTCGATCCCATGATAAGTGCCATCCAACTCGGCCACCACCATTCCACTCACCACATACGTCATCGTCTCCAGCCAGCGCAGTCCCAAGAACCAATTCCGGACTTATCGGCACCAAGAGAGATAACTCTGGATCGAGTTTCGACTACGTCACGTCATCATCGCATTGTGATTGGATTACCACTCGTCAACTCGCCGACATCACATCAAAAGGCAAAAGCCAGCGAGTCCACTCACTAATCAGTCAGACTCTCACAGAACGCTTTTATATTATTTTTTTTTTTTTTTAGAAAATGACAAGAAATGTTTTTTTGTTACGACAATACACTGAAATCTTCTTCAGTTGGTTAAAAAAAAAAATGTAAAAAAATAAATTTTAAAACATTTTTAAAAATTTAAAAAAAAAAAAAAAGAATAGAAAAAAAAATTAATTAAAAACCCCCAGCTTAATCCTAGTCTAATATATTTTTTAAAAATGTCTATGAAGTCAGTTTTTCGCATCTTATCAAACCCGATATAGCTAATAGATAGTTCGAAGATGACGTCACTCTGGTCTTTGTTATTGTTTTCTGCCATCCGCGTTTATGAGTAGTGCTCACTAAACTGTATTATCCAGACTATAAACGTTCATGGATGCACACAGTTGTGTGTGTTGGCCAGTTATACTTCCGGATGGCAATGTTGTGAACTTCTTAGATCTATACATAGATGGTAGCCATTATTTCAGCCCCCATCGATAATTATGGATTAAAACAATTTTTTTTCTATCCAAAATGAATTCCAAGCCTGTTTTATCAGATTTGGTCAAATCTCGTCCCATTCACTTTTTGGAAGTCTCAGGTTTAACATCGTTTGCCCAGTTGGTGGCCATTATTTTACACATCGATACAGTATAGATAAAACAGTTTTTCTAGCCAAAAAAAATGAGTTCAAAGCCTGTTTTATCAGATTTGGTCAAATCTCACGGTCCATATCAATTCACTTCTTGGAAGTCTCAGGTTTAACATGATTTGCCCAGTTGGCGGCCTTTATTTTACCCATCATATATTATAATGGAATAAAACAGTCATTTCTATCCAAAATGAATTCCAAGCCTGTTTTATCAGATTTGGTCAAATCTCACGGTCCATACATCTATTCCCTTCTTGGAAGTCTCAGGTTTAACATCGTTTGCCCAGTTGATGGCCGATACATTATTGGGTAAAACAGTTTTTCTTTCCAAAATGAATTCCAAGTGTGTTTTGTCAGACTTGGTCAGCCCTCACGTCTTCTGATGACTTCGTCAAACGTTTGCTTTCGTTCCCAAAGCAATCGGTTATCGGGCTATCAGTATCAGTGTTGTACGGATCTAGCGGCGGCGGCGCGATCGGGATTGGGCCTCAGTGGAGATAAGGAGTCTTAAGTGGAGAGATTGGTAATCTGTCGTCTTTAATGATGACTTTTTGGTATAGATGATGATGATGATGATGATGATGATGATGATGATGATGATGATGATGATGATGATGAAGGTGGTGGTGATGATGATGATGATGATGATGATGATGATGATGATGATGATGATGATGATGATGATGATGATGATGATGATGATGATGATGATGATGAAGGTGGTGGTGATGATGACGATGATGATGTTGATGATGATGATGGTGGTGGTGATGATGGTGATGATGATGATGATGATGATGGTGGTGGTGGTGGTGGTGGTGGTGGTGATGACGATGATGATGTTGATGATGATGATGGTGGTGGTGATGATGATGATGATGATGATGATGATGATGATGATGATGATGATGATGATGATGATGATGATGATGATGATGATGTTTTCAGTGACACTGATTTTGGAAAATGAAAAACATGAAGTTACATCAGTTTGAAAAATGTTTGTTATACGTAAATAGTATGTGCTTGGCTAAGAAGCTCACAGCATTGCCATCCGGAAGTATAACGGACTAACACACAAAACTGTGTGTAATCTTGAACGTTTAACCAGACTGTAAAAGTTCATGGTTACACAGAGTTTGTGTGTTGGTCCGTTATACTTCCGGATGGCAATGTTGTGAACTCCTTGGCCAAGCGCATTCTATCTTTACAGTTTATTGAGAACAACTCACAAACGCGGATGGCAAAAACAATAACAAAGACCCGAGTGATGTCAACTTCGATCTATCTACAGACAATTTATGTAACTCACCGTTTATAGACGGTGTTATGTCAGGATGTCGGAGACTTGAGTTTAGAATTGATTGAAATGACAGGAAATTCGAACTTTGGGCTGGGTTTTAGTTGTTTTTGGTTTTGTTGTTGTTTTTCCTCTTTTTTTTTCTTTTTTTTTTTGGTGGGCAGGGGGTGGGAAGTTAGTTTATTTTTGTTTTTGTTTTATTTTTTGTACTGTTTTTGTTTTGTTTTTTATTGTTGTTGTTTTGTTTTTTATTGTTGTTGATTTTCTTTTCTTTTTTTTTTCTTTTTTTTTTTTTTGGGGGGGGAGAGTTAGTTTGTTTTTGTTTTGTTTTTCTGTTTATTTTTTTAATTTTTTTTTTCAATTTGTGTTTTTTTTTTATTTCACTTGTCTGAGGCTCGAACCCAGGGCCTTCCGATTCGAAAGCGAGTGTCACTAGACCACATAGCCGCATAATAAATTGAGATAAATTGAAAGAGAGAGAGAGAGAGAGAGAGAGAGAGAGAGAGAGAGAGAGAGATGAAAGAAAGAGAGAAATTTTGAGATATATATATGTGTGTGTGTGTGTGTGGAGAGAGAGAGAGAGAGAGAGAGAGAGAGTAAGGTAGATAGAATGAGAATTACTTGTTTGAACCGCCGCTGATGATGTAACACCATGTAAATGATCAAAGACGAACACACTAATGAATGACTCCATCACCAATTTACCATAACGGAAACGCTTGTGTGAATGTATGTATGTGTAAGTGTGTGTATGTGTGTATACATGTGTGTGTGTGTGTGTGTGTGTGTGTGTGTGTGTGTGTTAGGGAGAGGTGTATACATATCTACAGTATCTCTAATCAGTGCTAATGCTAATTGTCCCGTTCACCCCACACACCGTATTGTAAATCTATTAGCTGTAATTGTGTATCACTGTCGGGCCTTCAGAAAAACTCAACGATACGTGCTTGGTCAAAGGGAGCGAACCAAAACAAATCAACACACTCTTCAAAGGGCACGACCGATAACTCACCGTTACTCCGTCTACAAAAGGGGAGTTAACTTCTCAAGTCATTTGTTTGTGATTAACTCCTCTTGGTAGGTAAGCCACAAACAGTGAAACAAAGACCTTATTAGCGGTTAGAGCACGTGGCACAATCATTACACACAATCTGTGATTGGTTGTGACGCGGCGGCATCTATAATAAGCCAAGGTGTGACGCCATAAGCGTATCAATGGAGTCGAGACGATAGCTCAGTAGGTAAGTCACGGTCATCAATTTGAAGACAGTGGTCTGTATAGTAGGTTGAAGAAAAAAAAAAAACAGTGCATAAAAATAAACAAAAACTGAGCATCTATATTGATCAAAATCCACTAAACGTGCTCAAAGCGCTTTACAAGGTATCCCAGACCAACAACAACACGTAGTATATAGAACGAGACATGGCGATAATACAATTTTTTTCCCCGACAGAGACAAAGCTGTTAACGGCCAGGTACTCATTTTACACCTGAGTACGGTGAGATTAATGTCAGTAAAGAGCCTTTTTCCAAGGACTCAACTATGCGCCGAGCGAGGCTCGAACTCAGGACCTTCCGATCCGAAAGCGAGTGTCATACCACTAGACCACAAAGCCGCATGAATGTGGTTTCAGAAGTCTCAGCGGTGTTTAACAGCTTGGATTGTGAATTGTGCACATTAAAATTTGTCTAACGCTTGGGAATAAAACTTTGGATTTGCGCTATATATGTGTGATTACTTTTCTATTATGTTTTGATTTTATCAAACACATTCAGCAATGGTAAAACAAACAAACAAACAAACAAACAAAAATACAATATAATACCTTCGAATAGAGAGCGGGAAAAGGGAGAAAGAAATAGTGGGGAGAGAGACAGAGAGGGAGAATACAGAAGAGAGAGAGAGAGAGAGAGAGAGAGGGAGAGAGGAGAGAGAGAGAGGGGAGAGAGAGAGAGGAGAGAGAGAGGAGAGAGAGAGAGGAGAAGAGAGAGAGGGAGAGAAGAGAGAGAGAGAGGAGAAGAGAGAGAAGAAGAGAAGAGAGAGAGAAAGAGAGAGAGAGAGAAAGAGAGAGAAGAGAAGAGAGAGAGAAGAAGAGGAGAAGAGAGAGAGAGAGAGAAAAGAGAGAGGAGAGGGGGAGAGAGAGAGAGAGAGACAGAGAGAGAGGGGGGAGAGAGAGACAGAGAGAGACAGGGAAAGAACAAAAGCTCAAACGTTTCAGGTGTACAGCTCTTCTCCGCTGTTAGCTGAAGAAGGGACGTGAACCTGAAACATTCACTCTTAAATTTTATTCTTCTCTTTGAAACTCTTTGCTTTATTGTTACCGTGTAGCATTGACAGCTTAGATTGAAAAACGACAAATGAACTATTATTTCGAAACAAACAAATTGAGTTGGTCAGGGTCATGGGCGTGGCTATATTGGTTGATTTGGTGCCTGGCACCGAATCCATATTTTTAAAATTGATTACAACATTTTTAAAAAAAAAAAAACTATAGTAGAAATAGTATAGATAGAATGCGCTTGGCTAAGAAGCTCATAACATTGCCATCCGGAAGTATAACGGACTAACACACAAACTCTGTGTAACCATGAACGTTTATAGTCAGGTTAATACAGCTCAGTGAGCTTTACTCATAAATGCGGATGGCAAAAAACAATAACAAAGACCTGAGTGACGTCATCTTCGAACTATCTATATCCCGCCTCTTACTTATTTGGGTAAGTCTTTTCTTAATCTTTTTTCTTTCTTTTGTATTTACAAATATAGCATGTTTTAAGTCATTTTCTTCTGATTCTGGCACCACTTATACTATAAGCATGCCACGCCACTGGTCAGTATCAGAAAACTTAGGAACAAATGGACAATTTGTTGAAGGAAGAATCGAGAAATAAATGCCATCTATCCCCTGTGTCTTGTCTGATAACTGACCACTGGTCAAGCAGCCTGAACACAGAGAGGGTACATGGAATTTATTTCTCGATCCGATTCTTTCCTTCAACAAATTTTCCACATGTTTCCAAGTGTTCTAACACTGACCAACTGACCCTGTGTCCAGGCTGCATACATGACCAGTGGTCAGTCAGTTGTCAGACAAGACACAGTGGCGTCAGGATTCTTTGGTCAAGTCTGTCTTCATTAGCACCCTTGGTCAGAACATGGTGTGGGAGGAAGAACACTGTTTGCATAATGACGTCATTATCAAGTCATGACCAGGCACAGAGTGGAATTGGTATCAGTTGTCATTCTTTCTCGTGTGGCTATGTGGTCCAGTTGTGTGACACTCGCTTTAGGATAGGAAGCTCCTGGGTTCGAGCCTCGCTCGGCGCATAGTTAATGAGTCCTTGGAAAAGACTCTTTACTCACATTATCTCAGCGTACTCAGGTGTAAAATGAGTGCCTGTTCTTATGGGGCAGCGTGGCTCAGCGGTACGGTCTCTCCTTCGTACCCGGAAGGTACCGAATTCGATCACCCGCCTCTGCGCTTTGTGGCCTTGAGCAAGTCACCTCGCCCTAGCCCAATTTGCGGCGCTGCACTGCGGCTGACGCCTGGGTTATTCCAGTCTTCCCTTGGAATAGACCCTAGAGAAAAATTTCCCCTATGGGATGAATAGAGGGAATTTAATTTAATTTAATTTTAATTTAACAGCGTTGTCTCTGTCGGAAAAATTGTAATATCGCCTAACAGGCGTCATGTCTCGTTCTACATGTAACATGTTGCTGTTGTAAAGCGCTTTGAGCACATTAAGTGGATATTGCGCTATATAAAAGCTCTAGTTTTTTTGGGTTTTTTTTTAATGTCATCAGGGACAGAGACAACGATCTTACAGACATGGTACTCATTTTACACTTGAGTACGGTGACAAAAGAGGCTTTTTTAAAGACTCAACTATAGATAGTATGCGCTTGGCCAAGAACCTCACAACATTGCCATCCGGAAGTATCATGGACCAATACACAAAACGTTGTGTAACCATGAACTTTTATAGTCTGAATAACGATACAGTTTAATGAGAATTACTCAGAAACGCGGATGGCAAAAAGCAATTACAAAGACCCGATTGACGTCAACTTCATTCTATCTATACGCCCCACAAGCTTTAAAGTTGAAATGTACACGTCACAAGTAGAGATTCATCCCCCTAGACCACAAAACACACACACAATCTACCTTCTTCTTTAAGCTTATCCCGCATTTTGCAGGGTTGCTTGGCGTAATGAATTCCTCATCTCCGTGCATCTCGGTTCAGAGCATCATCGTCTTCCTCCAGGCCCAGTTCCTTCATATCGTCCTTAATTTACCTCATCAAACCATCCAGTCTTTGGGCGTCCCTATTTAACACTCTCCTTACGGATCATTTTCAGTATTTTCCCCAAAAGAATGGCAGGCTTACCCAGAAGAAAAATATTATTTTTTAAAACTCAAACAAACTCTCTATAAAACAACTTAATGCTCTTATTAATTAAACAAAGATCATTCTTCAAAGTTTGTTGTCATGTACCAAATAAATCTGAATTTTTAAAAATTGTATAATATTGTGTCGTAACAAATGTGATGATTTTGCTGCAGGAGGTATTGAGAGAGTTAAAGCACACACAATCTATACAGACCATAATAATATGGACAGGAGATGAGAGAAAATTCCACCGTTTGTTTATTAATTCATTCAATTATTTGTTTATATTTTTATTGAATTGCTTTATTGCATTATTGATTATTTATTTCCTTTATTGTTGCTATCAATCAATATCTTTAACTATAAATTGATTAATCATTTACAAATATTAATTACTTGATTATTCAATAGTTCAATTGGCAGAGCACTCACAATTAAAGGGATTGTTTTATTGCTTTTTTAAAAAATTGATTTTCTTTTCATTTTTGTATTTTGAAAAAAATTGCAGAGGGAAGGGGATGGTTCATAATTGTTCTCTTATGTTTTAGAATCTGCTTTGCCTGGCTATATATTATAATAATATTGTACTCCTATGTAGCGCCAATATCTCATGCAATATGAGCTCTTGTCGCTTAAACATTCTCTTAGAATCAGCATTTCATTCATACCCGGCCATTCCTGACATGTTTGAAGGTGCTGATAACAAACAAATACAATCTGATGATATTGCAGGTCCCTGTGTCAAGTAAGTGTGGTCAATGAGTGGACGTTGGTCAGTTAGTTAGTGGTCAAGGACTGGACACAAGACAGTGGCGCCAGGAAGACATGCCATGTCTGTCTTCATTAGCACCCTTGACCACAACACACACACACATACACACACAAACAAACACACACACACACAAACACAAATAATCATATTCACATTTTCACAGAATCGTCATCATTGTTTGGTCATTTATTGGTCATTATTGACAAATTGGGTGAGAGATCTTGTGTAGAACATTTCATCTGTTACCAATTGCCCATGGTGATACAAAATGACTATGAGTATGGGACAAAGACACCCATGGTGATACAAAATGACTATGAGAATAGGACAAAGACACCTTTATGAAATCTTGGATTTTGTGGATTGAAACTTGAGCTTTTATATAGCGCAATATCCAAACGTGATCAAAGCGCTTTACAAGGGGTCCCTGACCAACAGCAACAATTAACAGGTAGGACAAGACAGGACGCCTGTTATAGACGATATTACAATTTTTTTTTTCCGACAGAGACAACGCTGTCAACGGTCAGGTACTTATTTTACACATGAGAACGGTAAGAGAATGTGAGTAAAGAGTCTTTTCCAAGGACTCAACTATGCGCCGAGCGACCTCAAACCCAGGGTCTTCCGATCCGAAAGCAAGTGTCATACCACAAGATTGCATAGCCACACTGGCTTGACACTCGGATGGATCAGACCTGTAGGTACCTAGTTCGAGTCCAACTGTGACCGAGGCAAATTTGAATCAATGGAAAATAATTCTTTACTCGCATTCTCTCCTCAGTTACACATCGTCATGATCGGTGAAATAAGATTGCTATAGATAGTATGCGCTTGGCTAAGAATCTCACTACATTGCCATCCGGAAGCATAAGGGACCAACACACAAAACTATGTGTATCCATGAACGTTTATAGTCTGGTAAATACAGTTTAGTAGTGAGAATTACTCATATAAATGTGAATGGCAAAAAGCAATAACAATGACCTGAGTGACATCAACTTCGTTCTATCAAAAATGTCTTAGTCACGTGTCGCCCTACAGGTTGAGAGTTGCTTCTGGCTTGGGACCTCTCATGAAACGCTTCAAGCCAGTGACCTTCATACTGCCGTACTCTGGAAAAACCCATATTTTAAAATTTGGCCAGAAAACTTGTCCTTCAAATATCGATCGATTTAAATAACCCTCATCTTGGCAACAACTCTCAACCCTGGGAGTTCGCGAAGTCTTCCTTAAAGTCCCAGGTTTGAGAGTATTTGCCAAGATGAAGGTCATTTAAATCGATCGATATTTGAAGGACGAGTCTTCTGGCCAAATTTTAAATATGGGGATCTCCCGAGTACGACAGTGAAGAGGTCCTCGCTTCAAGCCCATTTCCTTGGATAGTGCTCTGTGTTAAAACTTGAGTTTGTTTTGTATCTGTTTGGGTTTGTTTTTCTTTTTTTTTTTTTGTTTTTTTTTTAATTGTTTTTTTTTTTTTGTTTTGCTTTGTGTTAATTTACTTATATATTTACTTATTTATTTATTTATTGACTTATTGATTAATTAATCAATTAAATTATTTATTTATTTATTTATCAAGTTTGTTTTGTTTTGTTTTTTTGCTTGTTTCTTTTGTTGGATTTTTTTTTCTTTGTAGTTCGTTTGGTTCCCCTACTCCCCTTTTCATTTTAAATTCCAAAACGTACCATTACACTACAGTAACATTTTAAAGAAGAAATGTTTCAATATTAATTTATTTTATCGCTACTCTCCCTAACACCCCCATCTCCCTCTCACGCACAACAAAAAAACACACACACAAAAAACAAACAAAAACAAAACAAACAAAAAAGTTTTTGTGTGACCTGAACAGTTTCAGACTCAGATGTAATTTTCTCCCCAGACACACTTTAGGTTACTTCAAAGGCAACACCTCCATTTTAAAGTCAAGCTATGAAAGGACTTTTTAGTCATCAATTTATTTGTTAAATTATCTGTTATATTTCAATACAGATATCTATTTGATAGATCTTATTGACTCAACCGTCTATTCATTTAGATTATATATATATATATATATATATATATATATATATATATATATATATATATATATATATATATATATATATATATTTTTTTTTTTTTTTTTTTAATTTTTATTTTTTTAATCACTTTTTAAAAAAATGATTTTTATTATTAGAGCACGATTAACGTGGATGTTTAGGCCCTATATAGACTCATTATTATTTATTCATTATTTAATTTGTCTACATTTTCTCTTTCTTTTCCAGTGTGTTCATTTGCTTACTGTTATTCATTGAATGTTGTCTATCCTTTTTTTTTCTATGTTATATCCTTAATATTTTTTTTAATTTGATGACCATAATTTGGCATGAACTACGAGTCTTTTAAGCTGTCTTCTGATTATGTCGGTCTTGTAAATTAGCCATTATGTTTTAATTTATGCTCCCTGATGGCAAACTACTTAAAATAACAATCTGAATTTGTTGAATCTGTCTTTTATACACCCAGCACTGAAAATCGGTCGATGTTCCTTTGATGTATAGATTTTCCTTTGAAGACAATCAAATCACTTCCTTCAATTTTCACCCCAACTCGTCACAATGGAGTCGCAGCGATTCAAAACATTATCGAATTGACCAGAATTGCTTCAAGTCAATAATTAAAACAACAAACATGTCCTCTGTATTAGAATGACCACTTGACCATTGACCATTGCTCCAAGGTCGTAATTTGATTAACAACAATACAAGAACAGCGTGGCTCAGCGGTATGGTCTTTGCTTCGTACCCGAAAGGTACCGAGTTCGACTACCCGTCGCATTGTGTGACCTTGCATTTTTATTTTTATTCACTTTTCTATAAAAGTGGTATCAGTTTATTTTTTTTGTTCCATTTACCATTTTTTTATCACTTTCATGTATGTTGTCATCAAATTGTGTGATTTATTGGCGAAAGCCAAAGATTGAATAAACTTTGAACTTTGAACTTTTAAAATCTGGGTCATTCTAAGAAAGCCCCAGATTGACACCCCGTCCAATTTACATCAACAAAACTCAAACATTAGCGGATGGACAAAGCTTTATAAACTAACATTTCAAGTCAGGGATAGGGACCACTATACTACAATAGACCCCATACTCTCACCTTACACAATGCATCAACACCCTCACACTGACAATGGCCATTGTCAAAACTCCAAACATGAAGACCTGAAGAAGTGCGTGTATGTGAAACAATAGAATAGGAGGATTATAAATACACTACAACCTGTGGCCGGGGAATGGCTGTACTATGTACTTACATTTACACACACACACACACACACACACACACACACACACAGAGAGAGAGAGAGAGAGAGAGAGAGAGAGAGAGAGAGAGAGAGAGAGAGAGACACACACACATACACTATACACATACCTCCAAACATTTGTAATCAAATAATTGATTGTTACAGTTCTTATCCAGCTCTCTCCGCCATATAAATTAGTTACAATTTATGACACAATGAGGAGTAAACCCGTGACTGACTGACTGACTGACTCAAGTGCCGACCCATCAAACAGACTTTGCTATGGCTTGCTTGGACGCAGCAACTTCTACATACTACAGTCTTTCTTGAAGCCATACATGGGTATAAGGAAACAACATTATCGTTATTATTATTATTATTATTATTATTATTATTATTATTATTATTATTATTATTATTATTATTATTATTATTATTATTATTATTATTATTATTATTATTATTGTTGTTGTCATTATTATAATTGTTATTATTATTATTATTATGATTATTATTATTATTAGTATCATTGTAACGAAATGCTTCCGTGTAGGCGTCAGTTTACGACAGGATGTACGTCGTCGTAGTATTAGTTGTTGTTGTTATTGTAATCCCTCCGGAACAACCCTTCTTTTGTTGATACAGGTCGTATCAGATCATGCACCTATGGCCCGGAAGTTTGAATTAAACTACGTAGTGTGGGTGTTATTGTGAGAAAGGCATCAATCTTGTTTTCTCCGTAAACTTATAAGCAAAGTAGGATCCCTGTATTCTACGGGAGTGACTTTGTTATGGTATGGCTTGATTGATATCTCGTAACTATGGGGCTGACGAATTTATTTATCCTTGATATGAGGATGTCCGGTATCAGGATGGGTTGTTGTTGTCCATGATTATGGAATCTGGGGGAGTTTTAAGGAATTTCAGATGTTTACGGATATGACTAACATCCGTTTGTGTGGGTAGAATTTTGCTTCGTTTGCTTGATTTTTGCCTATAAATGCCAGAGTTTTGAGCAGTTTCTTCAGACCACTCAGCGGAGTCTTTTAGGCTCATTGTCTCAAAAGAGACCAGACAGCGGAGTCTTTTAGGCTCATAGTCTCTAAGCGATAACCACAGCGGAGTCTTTTAGGCTCATTTGTTTAACTCTTGTGTAGAGTTGGATTAAAGTCTTGTGTAGACTTTGTAGTGCTCAAAGTTCGAGCTGAAACACGTTTTGTGTTAACTCTTGTGTAGAGTGTGATCTAAGTCTTGTGTAGACTTTGTGGTGCTCAAAGTTTGAGCTGAATCAAGTTGTGTTATAACTCTTGTGTAGAGTTTGATTAAAGTCTTGTGTAGACTTAATTTGTGATTTCAATAATCTGTTCGGCTCTGGTGAGATTTTGAATAATATGTTGCGATTACAATTATGATTGTGTTTTGATATCAATATCATAATATCACTTTAAATTTTGATTCTCAATTAATTAATCAGATAATTAAATTAATTGTGTAATATATTCTTGTTGTAAAGAAAATAAGCTTTTCTTGCTATAAAGCATTATTATTTCATATCTACAAAGTAAAGCAATATTAATCAACATTAATAAATTGATTTGTTAAAGTAAAATAATATTTACTCACAAATTAAGTGAGTTCGAATATAGATAGAGTTATATTCGTATGATTGTCATATTATAACAAAATCATTTTCTTTTTTTAAAGTGAATGAGCCGTTGGAGGCTGGGCTTTAACAAGCCAACTATAGGCTATACGCTCATAGCTTGACACTAATAGAAACTGAACATTTGCCTGTTTTATAAGTTACCTGTGAAGAACCATTTGCTTATTTTAATATCAGAACATTGAGAAACAATTGATCTGTTTATGAATACTGTGAAATCAGAACAATTTCAAGAAGAGACAAATTAACAATATTAGAACAACCTTACAGTTTTTGTTGAATATCAAGGACACTCTTTTGGCTTTCTTCTACACGTCTGGATTGTGTTTAGTTAGTTAGTTAATTATTAGTTGCCTGTATGACTGTGATGGTTGCAACCTATCTGTGAGATTGTCTGATGTGGTAGCGGTTTGGTAAAGTATTGATAATTAATTGATTTAATTATATATTTTCATATCGCTTTCATATCATATTCATCATCACACCATCTCCATCAATTTGTCATCCATCCATTTGATTTCATACTTACTACATCTATCATTTCATCTTCATATCTCATAATATCTTTGTTATATTGTAATAAAATATATCTTCATTTAGCTTCAAAACCTTTATCAACGTATTGTGTTTGGTTATTGATCGGTGTCGTAGCTTGAATATAGCACACATAAACAAGGTTGCAAACTGCGCTACATAAGCATACGGTTTACGTGCGCACTTTGTGACATAATTTGGTGTCAGAAGTGGGATTCTTATTGTTGTGCATTCAAGAGACATCGCGACCAAACAATTGTTGAGACAGGTTAGGGAGTTGTTTCAAACTTGAGATAGATACTATCTTTGAGCTTAAAGCAAATTGGTATCCATTTAATGGTTATAAGACTGTCATTATACGCAAGGTGTAATACAAGTTATTCTGGTAAATTTCACTTGTTCAGTTCTAAGTTGTCAGTCATCTGTCATCGTGATACGGACCACTGACTTAGCGCGTACGCGGTACTCGCGCTGTAAAGCCTCCATTGTCCCCCCTCTCCCTTTTGTAAGGAACGAAGGTGGTTGTTGGGTTAATTTGATTCCGTGTAAGAATCTGGGTGAAGATATATTGTTGATTCTGTGTAAGAATCTGGGTGAAGATATTTTGTTGATTCTAAGAGAGAATCTGGGTGAAGATATTTTGTTGATTCTAAGAGAGAATCTGGGTGAAGATATTTTGTTGATTCTAAGAGAGAATCTGAGTGAAATATTTTGTTGATTCTAAGAGAGAATCTGGGTGAAGATATTTTGTTGATTCTAAGAAAGAATCTGGGTGAGGATGTTTTCTTGATTCTAAGAGAGAATCTGGGTGAAGATATTTTGTTGATTCTAAGGAAGAATCTGGGTGAAGACATTTTGTTGATTCTGTGTAAGAATCTGGGTGAAGATATTTTGTTGATTCTAAGAAAGAATCTGGGTGAAGATATTTTGTTGATTCTGAGAGAGAATCTGGGTGAAGATATTTTGTTGATTCTGAGAGAGAATCTGGGTGAAGACATTTTGTTGATTCTAAGAAAGAATCTGGGTGAAGATATTTTGTTGATTCTAAGAAAGAATCTGGGTGAGGATGTTTTGTTGATTCTAAGAGAGAATCTGGGTGAAGATATTTTGTTGATTCTAAGGAAGAATCTGGGTGAAGACATTTTGTTGATTCTGTGTAAGAATCTGGGTGAAGATATTTTGTTGATTCTAAGAAAGAATCTGGGTGAAGATATTTTGTTGATTCTGAGAGAGAATCTGGGTGAAGATATTTTGTTGATTCTGAGAGAGAATCTGGGTGAAGACATTTTGTTGATTCTAAGAAAGAATCTGG
Source organism: Berghia stephanieae (assembly GCF_034508935.2). Classification (NCBI taxonomy): domain Eukaryota; kingdom Metazoa; phylum Mollusca; class Gastropoda; order Nudibranchia; family Aeolidiidae; genus Berghia; species Berghia stephanieae. Next base: position 36,132,879 of record NC_088370.1, on the reverse strand, counting down.
GTGAAGATATTTTGTTGATTCTGAGAGAGAATCTGGGTGAAGACATTTTGTTGATTCTAAGAAAGAATCTGGGTGAAGATATTTTGTTGATTCTAAGAGAGAATCTGGGTGAAGATATTTTGTTGATTCTAAGAGAGAATCTGGGTGAAGATATTTTGTTGATTCTAAGGAAGAATCTGGGTGAAGACATTTTGTTGATTCTGTGTAAGAATCTGGGTGAAAATATTTTGTTGATTCTAAGAAAGAATCTGGGTGAAGATATTTTGTTGATTCTAAGAGAGAATCTGGGTGAAGATATTTTGTTGATTCTAAGAGAGAATCTGGGTGAAGATATTTTGTTGATTCTAAGAAAGAATCTGGGTGGAGATATTTTGTTGATTCTGAGAAAGAATCTGGGTGAAGTTATTTTGTTGATTCTGAGAAAGAATCTGGGTGAAGATAGTTTTTATGATTCCGTGTGGGGAATCTGGGTGAAGCTATTTTGTTGATTCCGTGTGAGGAATCTGGGTGAAGCTATTTTGTTGATTCCGTGTGGGGAATCTGGGTGAAGCGTTGGTTCCGTGTGAGGACCTGTATTAAATCAGTTGTTTTGACTCTAATATACGTCTATATTAAGTCAATGTTTTGAATTCCGTGTAGGAATCGGTAATAATTGCCTGTTTTGAATCTGTTTTGGGATCTATATTGACCGCCTTTCGTTAATAAGGTTACTTGTAATACCACTTTA
>NC_088370.1:36119652-36127152 GCF_034508935.2 Berghia stephanieae | reverse complement strand
CCAGTTGTTAGAGCACTCGATCCACATGCAAAGATTAAAAGTTTACTTCACGCATTTCCCATTAGAATATAAATCAAAAACAAAGAACAGCCATTTAACAAAGTCAACACCATTCAATAAATTGTTGTAAGGAAAAATGGTAAGGTTGTCTCCCCCTTTTGTCCATGGCGGCCGGCCATACATCAAAGGAATGACCAGTTGGTTGGGATTTGTCCTCGTCCTCCACTTCACGCCCCACTCAGGACAAGTCGTGGAGTTTATTTTCACCTCCAGGTATTTTAAACCGAGTCTCATTGAATCAAGAAGTTGTTACCCACAGACTAGGAGGTATTCTCCATGTTGTTACCTGACCATTAGTTAGTTGTATACAAATTGGTTATCGCCCCATGAATGAATAGCCTTGATTGAAGCTCCGCCGTAAGACAGAAACATAATTTATAGATAGTATGCGCTTGGCTAAGAAGCTCACAACATTGCCATCCGGAAGTATAACGGACCAACACACAAAAACCTTGAACTTTTATAGTCTGGTTAATAGATAGTATGCGCTTGGCTAAGAATCTCACAACATTGTCATCCTGAAGTATAACGGACCAACGCACAAAAACCTTGAACTTTTATAGTCTGGTTAATAGATAGTATGCGCTTGGCTAAGAATCTCACAACATTGTCATCCTGAAGTATAACGGACCAACGCACAACACAATGTGTAACCTTAAACGTTTATAGATAGTATGTGCTTGGCTAAGAAGTTCACAACATTGCCATCCGGAAGTATAACGGACCAACACACAACACTATGCGTAACCTTAAACGTTTATAGATAGTATGTGCTTGGCTAAGAAGTTCACAACATTGCCATCCGGAAGTATAACGGACCAACGCACAACACAATGTGTAACCTTAAACGTTTATAGATAGTATGTGCTTGGCTAAGAAGTTCACAACATTGCCATCCGGAAGTATAACGGACCAACACACAAAACTCTGTGTAACCATGAACTTTTTTAGTCTGGATAATACAGTTAAGTGAGAATTACTCATTAACGTGGATGGCAAAAAAAAAAACAATAACAAAGGCCAGAGTGGCGTCAACTTCATTCTATCTATAGTCTGATTAATGCAGTTTAGTGAGAATTACTCATAAACGCGAATGGCAAAAAACAATAACAAAGACATGAGTGACGTCAACCTCGAAATATCGATATCGCTAGAAATGCTGCTACCCGAGGACCTGTTCAAAATGAGACATTCATGAGCAGGCACTGGGGTAAGGTAATGATCTGAAAAAGAGTATACGATGCATTGCCAGAACAAAGCAAGAAAGAAAAATATTTTTGATATAGGGAATGAGATTAGCGGAAGAGAGTAGCGTCCCTTGATTGGACGTCACCCATAGTCTGTGACGTCACCGGCGGAAAGTTATTAGAGAGAGAAAACGTCATGTTGGTTGTGCGCATGCGTCTCTCGTCCTCGCTTCCGGTGAAAGCGGCTAGAGACACTTCAAAACCAAATTGACGTTCTCTCTGTAAGGTGACGTCCAATCAAGGGACGCTACTCTTCCGCTAATCTCATTCCCTGTAGCCTTTCACATTTTTTTTTTTTTTTTTTTTTTTTTGGTAATTTAATCCCTTGACATAGAAATAGTAAATGCTGTAACCAGTATTAAGAGATTTCGAATGTTTCTTGTTCGAGGTTTAAGATAAAGAGGGGCTAAATTGTTGAGGCATTTGAAAACTAATAAAGTGATTTTGTAGTCTATTCTATAGCGTACAGGAAGCCAGTGCAAATTTTCCAAAATCGGGTTGATATCGTCGATTTTTCTTTTTTGATATATTAATATTGTGCGGGCTGCTGAATTTTGTGCCCGTTGTAATTTTCCATTTAAATTTAGTTAGAGACCTCTGACAAAAGGGAATTGCAATAATCCAGTCTGAATAAAACCAAAGAAACCATAAATTGTTTAGTGACATTTTCAGTTTAAAACTTTCTGACAAGGAATATTCTATAAATAGTTCGAAGTTGACGTCACTCAGGTCTTTGTTATTGTTTTTTGCCATCCGCGTTTATGAGTACTTCTCACAAAATTGTATTAACCTGACTATAAACGATAGTGGTTACACAAAGCTTTGTGTGTTGGTCCGTTATACTTCCGGATGGCAATGTTGTGAACTCCTAAGCCAAGTGCATACTATCTATTGATTTAAAAACTCAAAGATTTACAGACATTATTTTTATATGGAATGACATGGATAGATCTACACTTTGTCCACCAGTACATTCCACAATCTCGTTATGAATGAAATGATTGAAGGAGTCTAGATAGGCACCGTGCCAAAGTTTGGGGAAAACCCATACAAGGTCTTCACCTCCCTACTATGGAAAAACCCATATAAAAAATTTGGCCAGAAAACTCGTCCTTCAAAGTTCCATCAATTTAAATGACCCTCGTCTTGGCAAAAACTCTTAGACCTGGGACTTCGCTCGCGCTTTAAGCTTATTCAGTGGATATTATTATATAGATAGATCGAAGTTGAAGTCATCCATGTCTTAGTTATTGTTTTTTGCCATCCGCGTTTATGAGTCATTCTCACTAAACTGTATTGATCAGACGTTTAAGGTTACACATAGTTTTGTGTGTTGGTCCGTTATACTTCCAGGATGGCAATGTTGTGAGCTTCTTAGCCAAGCGCATACGTCTATAAGTAAAAGTTCATGATGTTTTTTGTTTACTACCTATTTATTATTTATTTTCTTTGATCCATCTGATAAGTAATTGCATATCTCTGACAAACTCCAACCCCCCCCCCCCCTGTCCTTCTTCTTAGCCACATCAAAAAATTGAGCTTTTACATAGCGCTATATCCACTTCACGTGCTCAATGCGCCTTATAAGGTTTCCCTGTCCAATAGCAACATTTAACATTTAGGACAAGACATGACGCCTGTAAGGCGATATTATAATTTTTTTGGGACAGAGACAACGCTGTTAACGGCCAGGTACTCATTTTACACCTGAGTACGGCGAGAGAATGTGAGTAAAGAGTCTTTTCACGGACTCAACGATGCGCCGAGCGAGGCTCGAACCCAGGTACTTCCGATCCGAAAGCCAGTGTCATACCACGAGACCACATAGCCACATACACCCTTATCGCCTTCCCCCCACCCATACCCCAGTCCAGCAATAATAACGTGACCGATCTGAATCTAATCCCCCCTTTCCCTCATCTGTGGTCTACCAGAACCGATTAAACATTCACACAGTCAAATAGTCACACTTATAAACAAACACAATGGTCAAACAACACGACCAGAGAGTCCCATTGACCACCAAAACATTTTCAGAAGAAGGGCAGTCGTTATGTCGACTTCCATTACAAAATATACAGCCAACACGAAAGAGGGGCGAAAACTCAAACCTAATCTACTTATGATTTATCCGCCATAATACCGTTAGCGCTTCCCGGTCACCGTGACAACACGGGAGACAATTCTCCAACCACTTCCGCTTTCCACCGTCCGTGCCAAGGGGAGACAACCATGTAATTGCCTATATTTCCCTGCCAGGCGGGCTTTGTCTGTTTACCCTCCTCGATCCCGATCCCGGGACAAGAGCCCTGGGCCCGTGACAGGGGGTTTACACATAGTTCTCTATCAATCTGGCTGCTCCCGACTGACCAGCATAGAGAATACAGGCCTCCTAGTCTCTGCTGACCAGTGAATCACAACCTGGGGAATTCCGTGTTTAAATGCGATGGTCAAAACAGTTCACATTTATTCAAACGTAGAACGTAATTTTTTTTAAATTGAGATTTATATAGCGCAATATCCACTAAATTTGCTCAAACCGCTTTACAAGGGGCCCCTGGTCAACAGCAACATTTAACATGTAGGACGGGACATGCAGCCTGTTAGGCGATATTACAATTTTTCGGACAAAGACAACGCTGTTAACGGCCAGGTACTCATTTTACACCTGAATACGGTGAGAGAATGCGAGTAAAGAGCCTTTTCCAAGGACTCAACTATGCGCCGAGCGCAAGGCTGGAACCCAGGACCTTCCGATCCGAAAGCGAGTGTCATACCACTAGACCACATAGCCTCAACGTAAAAACTTGGAGGTGTCAATCCGCTCGCAAGCGATGAAAAAAAAACTCCAAAACAACTTCCTAGCTATCTTGACTTTCTGGCTTTCGATCAAAAGGAAATAAAGCAAAGACCAAGACTTTTCAAGAATGGCCACAGTCCACTTACCTGGTCAGCGATTATACAAAATGTGACCCTTCGTCTCGAAACGGTATTATGTCGGATTGAATTGGACCCCGAAAAGTGACTTTAGAATTAAATTGATAGTAAAAACCAATTTTTGAGCTTTTGCATTGTTAGAAATTGTCTTCATTCTGTAGCATAACAAATCGAAACAAATCCCAAGTTTCATGTTTTTGTCAATAAACTCAATTTTTTTGTACCCAAGTCATCCCGACATAATACCGTTTAGAGACGGTGAGTCACAAATTGACCACCACGTACGTTCATCTTCCATTCCGAAAATTATGTGTTTGTCTTTCTTTTGTGGTCAATCGTCAAAAATCCACTGACCAAGTACCTAAGTGGACGTTGTCCATCGATTCTGGAATAGCTCTTTGTCTTTGATTTTATTCTTACTGATGGTCAAGCACATCTTTGGCATGTGCGGCTATGTGGTCTAGTGGTATGACACTCGCTTTTGGATCGAAAAGTCCTGGGTTCGAGCCTCACTCGCTCGCTCGACGCATAGTTGAGTCCTTGGAAAAGACTCTTTATTCACATTCTCTCACCGTACTCAGGTGTAAAATGAGTACCTGGCCGTTAACAGCGTTGTCTTTTGTCCGAAAAATTGTAATATCGCCTAACAGGCGTCATGTCTCGCGTCCTACATGTTAAATGTTGCTGTTGACCAGGGATCCCTTGTAAAGCGCTTTGAGCACGTTAAGTGGATATTGCGCTATATAAAAGCTCAATTATTATTTTTTTTTTTTAATGTTCCATCCGGGTAACGCAGAGGCCATCCAGATAAAATCCCCCACCTTAATAGATTCTAATCCACCCACCCCTAAATCCTCCACTTCGTTTAACTTTAACTCACTCAATCCTAGAGTTTTTTGCTACTTTTCAAAATTGGAAAAAATGTATTAAAAATGAGCATGTGTATAAATAGTTTTATTCAACTATCATTAACCCTCTACTTATCAGCCATTTTCAGAATTTTAGCCAAAACTTCACGCCCAACCAACACAAAAAAACAGACATATCTTACTCAAACAGAAAACCAACAAGCACATTCTACACATAATATTGTTCGACAATATTATGAACTCTATTACAGAATGTCAAGTTTTTATATTTATAGCAAAAAGAAATGAAATCTGGATGAGAAAAGTGGCGGTTGCATCGTAACAAATGTGACGATTTTCCAATACGTGGTAAGGAGAGGGTTAACATGTAAAAACTAAAAACATTAGTTTTGATACTACGCCTATAATTTGTCACAGAAAAATGTAATAAATAGGCATGGGGTAAAAGTAACCCAGGTAAACTACGGATATAGTCGGTGTAGGTGATGGTAAACTACGGATATAGTCGGTGTTAGGGTAATGGTAACTACGGATATAGTCGGTAGGTAATGGTAAACTCGATATGTCGGTGTTAGGTTGAATGGTAAACTACGGATATAGTCGTGTTAGGTTAATGGGTAAATCGATTAGCGTGTTGGTTGAATGGTAACTACGGATATAGTCGTGTTAGGTGAATGGTAAACACGATAGTCGTGTTAGGGTTGAGATAATACATTATTGGATTTTTTATTCACGTTTGAAGTATCCATGACATTTTCTATGTGACATCTTGTCAACAAGACTTCGGATTTCCCAGCATGCCACAGCAGCTATGTGGTCTTGTGGTATGACACTCGTTTTCGGATTGGAAGGTCCTGGGTTCGAGCCTCGCTCGCTCGACGCATAGTTGAGTCCTTGGAAAAGACTCTTTACTCACATTCTCTCACCGTTCTCAGGTGTAAAATGAGTACTTGGCCATTAACAGCATTGTCTCTGTCCGAAATTTTTTTTTTTTAATATCGCCTGACAGGCGTCATGTCCCGTCCTATATGTCCCAAACACTGGCAAAAGAAAACCCCCAAAAATGTATTGAGAACGGAAACCGTTCGGAGAAATAGAGATCAAGTTTATTTTCTCGAGCATTCGGAGAAATAGTCACTTCGTTTTTTTAAAGTGCATTTTTCTTTCTGCATAAGGTCTGGGGTTCAATCCCCAATCGATGCAGGCGGATTTTGGGGGATTTTATTTTTTGTATTTTTCTCTCTATTTTATTTTGAATCGAATCATAAACATATTTTAACCCTTTCTTTACCAACTACAGGAAAATCGTCACTTTCGTTACGATATAACTAACATTTTTAACCCTTCGCCTCAAAACGGTATTAAGTCGGGATGATTAAGATGTTGAAAATTGAATTTATAGCCAGAAATATCAGACTTGTGTTGAGTTTGTACATTTTATTGAGGAGAATGGATACCATATTTTAGGGTGCTAATGCCAACAGTTTATATTTTTGACCAGTTTAACATTTAATTCGGCTTTTAAGCATCTGGTTCGCTCCGATCTAATACGTTTTGAGACGATGGGTCACATCTTTCTTATTCAAAGTTATTTTGTACATCATAAAATTTAAAGAAAATGAACAGTACATTGTAGAGTATGTTTTGCTGAAGAAATTATGTATCGCAAAAACTTTACTGCTATTGTGTTTGAATAATAAAAATATATATATTTTTGTGTTAGTTGGGTGTGAAGTTTTGGGGAAAATCCTGAAAATGGCTGGTAAGGAGAGAATTAAAAGATTGTTTTTTTTTTCCAAAAACAACGCCTGCACCTACCTTGCCGTATAGCTGTGCCATTTTGTTTACCTGTGACTTAGGTACAGACAGGTGAAAGAGGAGCTGTGAGGATTTCCCCACTTGAAATGATTGACATCAGATGACACCCTGAGTTAAGAGATCCCGGGAAACTTTCTGGTAGCAAATCCTAAATGTCCACAACTGGTCAGTCAATGGTCAGTGTTGGTCTACAACACCTCACGGCACTGGGAACTCTCATCCTACTCGTCTCGTTGGCAACTTCCGTTGTAGCGTCCTGAATAAAGGATGAGAAATGGATGGGAAATGTTTATGTGGCTAAAAACAATCACTAGGAACTCTCATCCTCCTCGTCTCTTTGGCAACTTCCGTTATAGATAGTTCGAAGATGACGTCACTCAGGTCTTTGTTATTGTTTTTCTGCCATCCGGGTTTATGAGTAATGCTCACTGAACTGTATTAACCTGACTATAAACGTTCATGGATACACACAGTTTTGTGTGTTGGTCCGTTATATTTCCGGATGGCAATGTTATGAGCTTCTTAGCCAAGCGCATACTATCTATATCGTCCTGAATAAAGGATGAGAA
>NC_088370.1:36102152-36109652 GCF_034508935.2 Berghia stephanieae | reverse complement strand
AGAAATCAAGCTCACGTCACATTTGGACACATTTCTTGTCTTTCCTCGGAATTCACGAGAGTTTGTCGAGAGTTGACTACTTCAAATGCACTTGTACAATTTCCATTTCCAGATTTTTGTCGCGTCTGAAGTGTACACAGGTGGTGGTTGTTTTTTTAATTGTACATTTAAAAAAAAAATTTTTAATTGTTTGTTTTCGTCTCTTTTTTTTTTTTTTGTTTTTTTATTTGTTTTGTTTTTTTTTTTTGGTTTCATGATTTGCAATAAATTTGTTTTGTAATACAGTCCAAGCCAATATTTGGGACGCCGCTTAATTGGGACAGCCGCTTTATTGGGACGATTCCTTGGGAATGGAATTTTTTCGATATAAAAAATAATATCTTTTCCAATTCCAATCCGCTTAATTGGGACGGCGTACCGCTTTAATGGGGACGAAATTTGGCAATGACCGTCTCCATAAAGAGTTTTTTCTTTGTCTCCAATACTCTTCAACAGTCGTAACGCATGAGTAACACTGGCTCTAAACTATCGGAACAATGGCGGACGCCCGTATGAAATATTTCTCCAGCGAGCATAAAGGGTTTCCAGAGGAAAAAAAAAACACACACACATTTGATCATGTTTTGACTTTTACACATTCTGATCACAAGACATATGAAAAGTTCTAGCCAGCATGAAAATTAAAAAGTAATGATTTTCTTTGTTTAGAACCAAGATGGCCGCCGTTGCCAGGCGGCGTGACATCACACTATTGAATCGTATTTAAAACGATAAAATGCAAATTAGTCTAAAGGGATGGTCAACCGAATGTATGGCCGTACCGTTCATCACAGAGGTGTGAACAATAGAATTTACCTGTGTCCCCTGTTAGTAACTATCGCAATTGCCAATCAGGGGTGTGGTGAAACCGTGTGTTATAGTCATCACAGAGATGTGAACAATAGAATTAACCTGTATTCCTTGGCGTGGCAGGGTCATAGAACGCCATCGCAACACACAGAGAGGCAACGTGGCTCAGCGGTTTACTGTCTTTGCTTTGTACCCGAAAGGCACCGAGTTCGATCACCCGCCGCTGCGCTGTGTGGCCTTGAGCAAGTCACCTCACCCCACAGACTACTAGCCACTTTTGATGACGTTTTCCTACCTGTTGTTCTATCTAGTCCTGTGTTATCTATGCCTCACCCTAGCTCAATTTGCGTCGCTGCACTGCGGCTAACTCCTGGGTTATTACAGTCTTCTCTTTGAATAGACACTAGAGACAAATTTCTCCTATGGGATGAATAAAGGGAATTTTATTATTATTTATTATTATGGTCATGGGTCAACTGACCAATGGTCATTGCTGGGTAATGAGTGGTGGCTTTGTTTGTTCACGGCTGTCAGCCGGAATAAAAATTCACCCCAGATATGACCCTCCGTGTCAAAGCGGTATTATGTCGGGATCCACTCGGTTATGGAAATTGAATTCTTTGCCACAAATACCAAACTTGGGTTCAATTTCTGTACGTTATGCTGGAGTATAAATACTATTTCTTGCTTTACAAAAACATCATTATTTTCGTATATATATATATATACATATACGACAAATGTTAATAATGCTGAATTGTGCGGCAGATAAAATCTCATTATTCTGTCTATAAATTCACTTTCTGGGGTCTGAATCATCCCGACATAATACCGTTTTGTGACGGAGAGTCAGACCATATACCGGAGCATAATCAATGTCTCAATTGTTTCTATGTTATATGTTTGTGTTGAGAATATTTATTGGCTATTAAGCTTAACTGCTGGCTAAATACTTCGCGTTGGTTGTGTGTGTGTGTGTGTGTGTGTGTAGGACCCGCGATCTCCAGTAGTCGGTGAGAGGGGCTCTAGTAGTGAATGACCTGAGTTTGAAACGAATTTTTTGGGTTCGTGGATAGCTCATACGGTAGAGTCACGTTCTCACTGGCCAGGCGGAGTTGTCGTACCAATAAGGTCGCGGGTTCAAACCCCACCACCGCCGCGAAAAATTTTTTATTCTCTACTGTCTTCTGGCACTTTTCTACTCACTTCATCTCTTGTTGTTATCAACATAAGTGCCTGCTCCACTCACTTTTCTGAATTACAAAATCAACCCCCCCCCCCCCCAAATGGTTTGTTTATTCAATGTGACGAATGGGTAGACATTTCATTCTTAATCCATTGCATTACTTATGCAACTGTTATGGGTGGCATATAGGGAATGAGATTAGCGAAAGAGTAGCGTCCCTTGATTGGACGTCACCCATAGTCTGTGACGTCACCGGCGGAAAAGTTATTAGAGAGAGAACGTCATGTTGGTTGTGCGCATGCGTCTCTCGTCCCCACTTTGATTTGTCTCTAGTAGTTAGTGGTTAATTGAGCTTTTATATAGCGCAATATCCACTTAACGTGCTCAAAGCGCTTTACAAGGGGTCCCTGTCCAACAGCAACATTCAACATTTAGGACAAGACATGTCGCCTGTTAGGCGATATCGTGATTTCTTTCGGGCAGAGACAACGCTGTTAACGGCAGGTACTCATAATTTTACACCCGAGTACGGTGAGTGAACACAAAAGAACATTGAAGCTTTTGAAATGTGGTGTTTGAGAAGGATGCAGAGAATATCGTATACTGCACACAAAACGAACGAAGAAGTGCTAAAACAAACATACCAACAAAGGAAACTAATGCCGTTAATAGCGGATCGACAACCATCCTTTTTCGGACACATAGTAAGGAAAAATAAGAATGAATACCTGGCAAGTTGTGGAAAAATACCTGGTAAACGCGCCCGGGGAGACAAAGAAAAACACTCATAGACCAACTGAAGGGCTTCACCAACCTAACAATCCAAGAGCTGTTTGAAAAAGCAAGAGACAGGGAGGAATGGAGAGAGATAATTCATGCAGTATCCGAAGCCTGGACCAGGCATGGAACCTAGAAGAAGAAGAAGACGGTGAAATAATGTGAGTAAAGAGCCTTTTCCAAGGAGTCAACTATGCGCCGAGCAAGGCTCGAACCCAGGACCTTCCGATCTGAAAACGAGTGTCTTAACACAAGACCACATAGACGCACCAATATTGGTACAATATTATGGAGTAACTAAGCTAATTTTCACCGTGATATAACACACAGTTCCAAGAAATAAGATTCAGTAGTCTGATGTCACGCCGCCCGGCAACGGCGGCCATCTTGGTTCTAAACAAAGAAAATCATTACTATTTATTCTGCATGCTGGCTAGAACTTTTCATATGCCTTGTGATCAGAATGTGTAAAAGTCAAAACATGATTAAATTTATGGGGTTTTTTTCCTCTGGAAATGCTTTTTTGCTCGCCGGAGAAATATTTCATACGGGCGTCCGCCATTGTTCCGATAGTTTAGAGCCAGTGTTACTAAGTTACCTTGCGTCATTAGGAAGGAAGTGACGTACGACTCTGTTGAAGAGTATTAACATTTATTTGATTGCCAATATCTATTTTGAAATGAAATCCTTGCCAATTCATTGTAAATTCGCTCAGTAATGCTCACTTAACTGTATTAACCTGACTATAAACGTTCATGGATACACACAGTTTTGTGTGTTGGTCCGTTATACTTCCGGATGGCAATGTTATGAGCTTCTTAGCCAAGCGCATACTATCTATAACGGACCAACACACAAAACTGTGTGTATCCATGAACGTTTATAGTCGGGTTAATACAGTTCAGTGAGCATTACTCGTAAACGCGGATGGCAAAAAACAATAACAAAGACCTGAGTGACGTCATCTTCGAACGATCTATAGATATGAATTGAAAGTATAAACAATTAGAATAAAAACACCATGTTTGATCTTCTTTGTCCAGAATAGTTAAGTCTGGATGCCTTAACACCCCCCCCCTACTCCCCCCCCCCAACCCCCCTATTCTCCCCCCCCCAACCCCCCTACTCTCCCCCCCCCAATCCCCCTACTATCCCTCTCCCCAATCCCCCCTACTCTCCCCCCCCCCCAACCCCCTATCCCCCCCCCCAACCCCCTACCTTCCCCCCCCCCCAACCCCCTACTCTCCCCCCCAATCCCCCTACTCTCCCCATCCCCAATCCCCCCTACTCTCCACCCCCCAATCCCCCCTACTCCCCCCCCATCCCCCCTACTCCCCCCCAATCCCCCCTACTCCACCCCCCAATCCCCCCTACTCTCCCCCCCCAATTCCCCCTACTCCCCCCCCCAATCCCCCCTACTCTCCCCCCCCCCCCAATCCCCTCCCCCCACACCCCCCCACCCCCCTGATCTACCAATTTCAAGGTCCTCTGGATTTTATCTGCCGCACAATTCAGGATTATTAATATTTGTCGTATATATATATATATATATATATATATATATATATATATATATATATATATATATATATATATATATATATATATATATATATATTATAATATATACAATTGCATCATGGATTACTTATCCATAACAAAGACCAATTCCACATCTGTTATTGTGTAACTGTAATGATGGAACACAAAGGTGTCGGCGACAGATTTCTTTAAATAGACTACTCTAATTCCCCAGTAACTCCCAACCCGGACATCAAAATTGGTACTGTAGTTCGTTGTAAAGAAAACAAAGAAGAGCTCGGATGAGTTTAAAACTATCAATGTGTAGTAGAATGAGGTTGGCAAACGGTTCCCGGTACAGTTTCGCTATTACAATATTATTTCAAACACTTATAGATAGTATGCGTTGGGATAAGAAACTCACAACATTGCCATCCGGAAGTATAACGGACCAACACACAAAGCTGTGTGTATCCATAAACGTTTATAGTCGGGTTAACTCACTCAACCCTAGAGATTTTTGCTACTTTTCAAAATTGGAAAAAATATATTAAAAATGAGCATGTACATAGATAGTTTTATTCAACTACCATTAACATGTAAAAACTAAAAACATTAGCTTTGATACTACGCCTATAATTTGTCTTAGAAAAATGTAATAAATAGGCATGGGGTAAAAGTAACCCCGGGTATACTACGGATATAATCGGTGTTAGGGTTGAGTGAGTTAATACAGTTTAGTGAGAATTACTCATAAAAGCGGATGGGAATAAACAATAACAAAGACCTGAGTGACCTCATCTTCGTTCTATCTGTTATTGTTTTTTGCCATCCGCGTTTGTGAGTTGTTCTCACTGAACTGTATTAACCAGACTATAAAAGTTCATGGTTACACAGAGTTTTGTGTGTTGGTCCGTTATACTTCCGGATGGCAATGTTGTGAGCTTCTTGGCCAAGCGCATACTATCTATAGATAGTATATATGCGCTTGGCTAAAAAACTCACAACATTGACATCCGGAAGTAGAACTGACCAACACACAAAACTGTGTGTAACCATGATCGTTTATAGTCTGGTTTATACAGTTTAATGAGTATTACTAATAAACGTGGATGGCAGAAAACAATAACAAAGACCTGAGTGACGCCATCTTCGTTCTATCTATATATTTAAATTATAAGTTAATAATCGAACAAAAAGTATTGACTGAATTTGTGACCCTCCGTCTCAAAACGGTATTACGTCGGGATGATTCAGACCCCAGAAAGTGAATTTAGAGATAGAATGATGAGAAATTGGACTTTAGAAGTTTTTGTAAATCAAAAAATAGTATTTATACTCCAGCATGACATAGAGAAATTAAACCCAAGGTTGATATTTGTGGCAATAAATTCAATTTTCATAACCGAGTTAATCCCGACATAATACCACTTTGAGATTTGGGGTCACATTTGATATTTGCTGTCGTGGAGTTTATTTTGTGTTGGCTTATTTCCAGGACAACAATGGGATGAAATAATATATAATATTATATATAATATATATAATAATATATGCGCTTGGCTTAGAAACTCACAACATTGCCATCCGGAAGTATACCGGACTAATACACAAAACTCTGTGTAACCATGAACTTATCATATAGTCTGGTTTATACAGTTTAGTGACAATTACTCATAAACGTGAATGGCAAAAAACAATAACAAAGGCCTAAATGACGTCAACTTTGTTCTATCTATAGATAGTATGCGCTTGGCGAAGAAGCTCGTAACATTGCCATCCGGAAGTATCACAAAATAACACACAAAACGATGTGAAACCTTAAACGTTTATAATTTGGATAATACAGTTTGGTGAGAATTACTCATAAACATGGATGACAAAATAACAATAACAAAGACCTAAGTGACGTCAACTTCGTTCTATCTATAAGGACGTGTGTGTACTTATTTGCAGGTCTGTTAACCCAAATTGTAATGGGCTCATTTGTTTCTATTGAAAATAGCCCCATACGTACGTAAAATATTGTCCATTACAGCAATGCTAAATCAGACCTCTTCATTGTTGCGTTCGGCGATTAGGCCTGCGAATATGTGCACGTCGCACCATAACAATTTGGGCTGTCTGAGTTGTATAAAAGTATACGCTTGGCTAAGAAGCTCACATTGCCACCCGGAAGTATAACGGACCAACACACAAAACTATGTCTAACCATGAACCTTTATAGTCTGGTTAATAACAGTTAAGTGAGAATTACTCATAAATGTGGATTGCATAAAACAGTAACAAAGACCCCGAATTACGTCAACGTCATTCTATCTGTATAAAATTCGAAATGAATTATTGTATATTATATTAGAATAAATAAATGTTTGGAGAAAAAAAATCATGTTTGTTTTTGTCGGATTTTCAGAATAGCATGTGTTGTATAATGCAATGCCGAGCTGTTTTTAGAACTCCAGTTCCTTCAATGCAAGTGTTTTGCTATCTTAAACATATTTATTGATACCATAGGAGAAAAAAAACTAATGCCAGACGGACGACTTTACACAATCTAAACACAAAATTAAAACTTGCCTGACTTTCTTTAATGACATCTTTTTGGTGTTTTTAAAGCTTGTAATTTGAGAAAAAATACACAAGTTTTTATCACTTTCTCAATGCCAGTATATCGTAATAGATTTTCTCACACTTGCGGGCAAATGAAGCATTAATTAGACGAGATAAGGACGAAGATATCCTAGATCCCTATCTGTCTAACGTTCTAGAATCTCATTTCATATCTGTGCAATGTAAGTGTTTGTTTCTCCAAAAGTCTCCAAGAAAACATGTTAAAATGAAAAGCGGCGTGACAAGATTACAGATAATGCACTCATTTGTGATAGTAAAATTCATAAATAGGGTAATTATTCTTGGCTTATCTCTGCATTTTGAACTGTTGTCGAAATTCTAAGAGAAAATGTTGAACTTTGACATTGGAATCACGTGATTGCCAGACCGGAGACCGGAAACAATTCCGTGAGAATGGAAGTTATAGCAAGCTCTCACATGCCGAATATCTCACTGGAATTATGAAAAGAAAAAGAAAAGAAGAAAAAACAATAACAAATGACAAAAATATATTTCTACATGAAATAAATAACAATATCTGAAATATTGACAGCGTT
>NC_088370.1:36082152-36094652 GCF_034508935.2 Berghia stephanieae | reverse complement strand
GAAGAAGAAGAAGAAGAAGAAGAGAAGAAGAAGAAAAGAAGAGAAGAAGAAGAAGAAGAAGAAGAAGAAGAAAGAAGAAGAAGAAGAAGAAGAAGAAGAAGAAGAAGAAGAAGAAGAAGAAGAAGAAGAAGAGGAAGAATGAGGAGGAGAAGAAGAAGACGAATAAAATTATTATTATTATTATTATTATTATTATTATTATTATTATTATTATTATTATTATTATTATTATTATTATTATTATTATTATTATTATTATTATTATTATACGACTCTCCAATCACCGCTACAGAAAGCGGGATAAGCTCCAGCTCAATGGGCTTATTATGTCGCAGAAAAATTGTCCTTTGCCCTCTCGTCTTCATTAATTAAATAATTAATTGAGTTTTTTGTTGTTTTTTTTTTTTTTTTTGATATAGCGCAATATCCACTAAATGTGCTCAAAGCGCTTTACAAGGGGTCCCTGGCCAACAGCAACACTTTACACGTAGAACGAGACATGACGCCTGTCAGGCGATATTACACTTTTTTTCCGGACAGAGACAACGCTGATAACGGCCAGGTACTCGTTTCACACCTGAGTACAGTGAGAGAATGTGAGTAAATAGCCTTCTTCCAAGGACTCAACTATGCACCGAGTGAGGCTCGAACTCAGAACCCTTCCGATCCGAAAGCCAGTGCCACACCACCAGACCACGACATTATAGCCACATCATTATAAAATCACCAAGAAGTCATGATTTCCACCCAACTCCTCACCACCACCACCCCCTCCCCTTCCCTTCCACCCCCCCCCCCCCTAACTCTCACTTCCACCACAACCAACATATCCTATCCCCCCCCCCCCCCCCCCCCCCATCACATAGCAATCTAGAGAGCATTGCCCCCAACCACCAGCCAACCACTTGTTGAGTGAGCATCACGTGCATTCACAGCAAAACCCCACCGTCATCATCTTGCTTGATGAGCAGCCACTCCACCTACCCCCCCCCCCCCTCCCTCCCTCCCTCCCTGCTCGCTCAGGAATCCATGGCCATCCATCCATCCCGTCAATAAAAACCTGCTCACTCCCAAGACGCGCTCACACTTACTCACTCACTCGCTCACAGACATGCATCAACAACAACAAGTCGTCTACAAGTCCAATCGAAATTTGAGTCTTCCGTGAATGAGCTGCTAACGTAACTGTCACTGTTCATGATATTTGCTTATGTCTTAGACCGCAAAGCACGTGCGTGCCGTGAGTGGAATTCTGTGACTGTGTGAGTACGCTTGACTGACTCAAGGGTGTTGAAAAGTAACGGTGTTTTGGTTTGTCCACTGCTGGTGTTCTCAAAGCCGGCCAGAATCTGTCATAAATTTCCATTCTTCCAGGCGATCGGTCAAGCTGTGCTTTCTCGGACAAGGAGAAAAAGAAAAACAAACAGCTGATTCTTCTATACTACGAGTGAATGTTGGTGAGTTTTTGTTTTCCATTTCTCTATAGATAGTTCGAAGATGACGTCACTCAGGTCTTTGTTATTGTTTTTTTTTTGCCATCCATATTTATGAGTAATTCTCACTAAACTGTATTAACCAGTTCAAGGTTACACATAATTTTTTGTGTTGGTTCGTTATACTTCCGGGTGGCAATGTTGTGAGCTTCTTAGCCAAGCGCATGCTATCTATATTATTTTGTTATCCAATAGGATTTAATAGTTTGATGTCACGTCCGCCCAGCAACCAGTAGCTTGGTTCTAAACAAAGAAAATCTGCACTTTTTATTCTTCATGCTGGCTAGAACTTTTTCACATGCCATGTGATCAGAATGTATAAAAGTCATAGCATGATCAGATCAATATTTATAATATTTTTCTCCCCTGGATATACTTTTATGCTCGTCGGAGAAGTATTTCATAAGGGCATCCGCATTTGTTCCGATAGTTTAGAGCCAGTTACAAAGTAACTATACGTCATTACGAGGGAAGTGACGTCATGACTGTTTAAGTCTATTCTCTTTTTTATGCCACCCATCGTTTCAAAACGGTATTATGTCGAGATGAATAGGACCTAGAAAAATTAATTTAGAATATATGTTATTTTTAACACCAAATGGAATTTTTAGGACACATTATCCGCCACCCTGGTTTGGAAATACTCGCCTTGACTGGAAAGATGAATGGAAAAAAGAATAAGAGGAAGACAAAGAATAACGTATTTGAAAGGGATAAGAACTTGGACAGATGAAGCTGAGAAAGGTGGCGCTGCTTTAATAGAATTGGCAAGAGATAGATCAGCTTGGCGGAAGATGACCTCCGACGTCTGCTTCAGATATGGAACTACATGAGATGAGATATTTTTAAAAATGTGACTACCTTCTCTAAATTTTTTTTTCTATTCCCTTTAATTGTGCGGCTGTGTGGTCTAATGGTATGACACTCGCTTTCGGATCGGAAGGTCCTGGATTCGAGTCTCGCTCGGCGCATAGATGAGGCCTTGGAAAAGGCTCTTTACTCACATTCTCTCACCGTACTCAGATGTAGAATGAGTACCTGGCGGTTAACAGCGTTGTCTCTGTCAGGAAAAAAAAATGTATTATCGCCTAAATGTTAAATGTTGCTGTCTGCCAGGGAACCCTTGTAAAGCGCTTTGAGCACATTTAGTGGATATTGCGCTATATAAAAGTTCAAATTTTTAAAACAAAAAGGTAGTCCTTCTCTATTTCTGTTTTTCTTCTATTCCCTTTAATTTGGGAGCCATCATCTCTAAATGTGACCACCGTATCAAAGCGGTATTATGTCGGCGGTGCAGGAAACTTATCGTATTATATTGATGCTTTGCGCTTAGACAAAAAGCTCACAACATTCGCCAGTCGGATATAACGTTAAAAAAAAAAAATCCTTCAGAGCCCATGGAACCGGAGTTAATCCCGGTTTCTATAGCGTAAAACGGATAATAGCAATTGTTTGCTACCCTTTGGATAGGACGCTAGTCTATCGCAAAGTACTTTCCGCCAGATCTATGAGACCTAGCTACCCAATCACTGCTGGGAGGACAGCGGCGTGGGTAGTGGGGTAGGGGGGGGGGGGGAAGAGTGGGGTCAGAAAAAAATCTGGACTTCACCCAGTATCGATCTCGGACCCTGTGCTGTGAGCATCTTACCAACTGAGATAGATGTTCGAGATGACGTCACTCAGCTTTGTTGGCAAGATGCATTCTATCAGATGACGTCACTCAGGCCTTTGTTAGCCATCTACTAAGGACCCAGATATAGATAGTATGCAGATGACGCAGAGTTTGTGTAACCATGAGCTTTTATAGTCTGGTTAATACAGTTTAGTGAGAACAACTCACAAACGCGGATGGCAAAAACAATAACAAAGGCCTGAGTGACGTCATCTTCGAACTGTCTATAGATAGTATCGCTTGGCGAAGAAGCTCACAACATTGCCATCCGGAAGTATAACGGACCAACACAGAAAACTGTGTGTATCCATGAACGTTTATAGTCAGGTTAATACAGTTCAGTGAGCATTACTCATAAACGCTGATGGCAAAAAACAATAACAAAGACCTGAGTACGTCATCTTCGAACTATCTATATAATAACGAATAACGTGAAGTTGAATGTAAGCTTCAATGTAATTACAAAAACAGATCAAATGAACGTTTCGGGTTTCCCCTTTATCAACAAAACAGGATGATTGAAACACCACACAAAGAATAAGATGATGTGGTAGTGGCGTAGTTAAGATGAATAAAACAAAACATTGGTTGGCAGGAAATGAGTATGCTCCTTTGTAGTAAGGAAGCACGAATTAAAACAGAATGCTAGATATTTCTAAAAGGTGTGCAATTAATTAAGTGAAAACTATGTGTAACCTGAACGTTCATAGTCTGGTTAAAAATTTTGTGAGAACTACTCATAAACGCGGATGGCAAAAAGCAATAACAAAAACCTGAGTCAAAAAGTTACCGATCTCATTCCACGGTGACACGGTATTTTCCAGAAAATCTAACATTGTAACATTCTAACACTGGTAGAAATGACTGGAATATAACACTATCAATCAATCATTATCATACAAGTGATATTAAGCTACAAGAGGGTGTGCATACAATGTAAACATATCTAGTGAACAAAAATGAGTATATAACAATGTCAAAAAATTTTTTAAAAAGAATAAAATACCAAACACGAAACGTTTCAGACTCAAAACCCTTCTTCACCCAACAAACAAACAAACATCAAATAAAAACAGAAATATGTTATTTAGAATATAAACTATAGATAGTATGCGCTTGGCTAAGAAGCTCATAACATTGCCATCCGGAAGTATAACGGACCAACACACAAAACTGTGTGTATCCATGAACGTTTATAGTTGGGTTAAAACAGTTCAGTGAGCATTACTCATAAACGCGGATGGCAAAAGACAATAACAAAGACCTGAGTGACGTCATCTGCATTCTATCTATAGACGCCAGTGAAATATTTTTCCCCAGTTAAGATTGGGATTTTAAAAAGATAATTTTTATTTTTTGGGTTTTTTTTTTTTTGTTTATTTTGTTTTGTTTTGTATTTATGTTTCTGTTTTTTTTTTTGTTGTTTTTGTTTGTTTGTTTGTTAGTTTGTTTGTTGCTGTTTTGTTTTTTTTTGTTTGTTTTTTTTTTTTTTTTTTTTTTTTTTGGGGGGGGGGGGGAGGTGGGGTCTTGTATTTGACTTTCTTGTTTTGTCTAACACTGTTTCTTACACACTTTTTCACATCTTTATCTCACACCAGTGTCTACTCCCTACTGTGTCACTCTTCTCACAAATTATTACATTACACTAAACAAACCAACTAAATCCGCCTGTTATAGTTTGTGTGTACTGTCAACATTACACATTCACCAATATTACATATTGTGTCCCTGGGAAATGTTAATGTTGCTGCTCGAAGCTCGAAGAAATAAATAACAATGTGAAATTGAATGTAAGCTTCAATTTAATATACGAAAAACAGATAAAATGGACGTTTCGGGTTTCCCCTTTATCAACAAAACAGGATGAATGAAACATTACAGACGAATGAGATTATCTCCTTCATCTGGAGTGTTCATTAATCCTGTTTTGTTGATAAAGGGAAAACCCGAAACGTCCATCTTATCTGTTTTCGAATATTGAATTGAAGCTTACATTAAATTTCAAATTGATATTTATTGTGTCGCTGTCAACATACCAAATCCATCAATATTACATATTGTGTTCCTGCTTCTCGCCTACAAGGTGTACACTAAATTAGCATGTTGATGATTGGAAATTGGAGTAGAACAGGACCAGGTATGACACCCTTACCTGTCATCATGCACCTGTATAATACCTGTTGCTGTAGCCCTGGTCACCATTACCTATACACACAATGACTCTCTCTCTCTCTCTCTCTCTCTCTCTCTCTCTCTCTCCACACACTCTCTCCTCTCTCTCACTCTCTCTCTCTCTTTCTCTCTCTCTCTCTCTCCTCTCTCTCTCTCTTTTTCTTCTCTCTCTCTCTCTCTCTCTCTCTCTCTCTCTCTCTGTCTGTCTTTCTTCCTTGATCACCAATTAGTTCTCTCCAACATTTATTTATTTATGCATGTCTACATGGTGCTATATATACATTATTTATATATTTATACATTCAAATTTACTTTTTATCAACCTGGATTGGCTATGTTCAATCCTTCACAGTCTATTTTCAAAATTCTTTTTACATTACAAATCTATTATTAAACTCTATTCTACTTTCATATCCAATTTTGATAGCATTGCTTGTTACTGCTGTATAGTTTATTTTGTTTTCTTATATTCGATGTTTATGTTGTTTTTAATTACCTTCGTATTTTCATCAATTAGTTGATGACAGTGTATAATAAATCTGTGCTAATATAACAATTATGATAATTTCCATTCAGGATCAACAAAGTATATCTTATCTTATGTCATCTCTCTGTCTCTATCTCTCATTGACACACCAAACACACACACACACACACAAACACACACACACACATCAAACACACAAACACACACACACACACATCAAACACACAAACAAACACACACACACATACACATAACCACATAAAAAACCATATATGCACCCCCCCCCCCTTCCCCTTTAACATGCCCCAATCATTCCCACAATGAACACAAATCAATCAACACCAACCGCCACATCATTCTGACCCCCCCCCCCCCTCTCGTCAATAAGACCCAATCTCGTACCTGACCCAGACCCTGACACAAACCAGACCCCACACCTTTTACCTGTCACTGTCACCATTCACCTGTGACCGTCACGACTTACTTACCCGTATCTACCCTAATCTGACAGTCAACAATAACTCATGTGTTTATTCTTATTCTTCCACCCATCCAATCCCGTTGACCACACATTATGATGACCGTGATCTGACAAAGGCCTACTCATGTGTTTGATCTATTACTCCACCTCCAATTCCGTCACTGTATTGACATTCCCTACAGTCCACTTTGGGTTTGTCGAATTAGTCACACCAATCGTCTGACTCAACCCACCCTCCCACCCCCCCCCCCCCCCCCAAATCTCTCTACATAAACATATAACCAGTTTATAGATAGTATGCGCTTGGCTAAGAAGCTCACAACATTGCAAGTGTGAGAATGAATGATCTGAATGTTTTCTACGGCACTAAATGCCAACTACCTTTGATACATTGTTATTGTTTCATGTTGTATTATAATCATCTATCCTGCTAAATCTTTTACCTTGAGTCATGTAAAACACAATGTAATTTCCTGTTGATGGATGAATAAAGTTCATCTTATCTTATCTTATCTTATAACGAACCAACACACAAAACTATGTGTTACCTTAAAATCTTATAGATAGTATGCGCTTGGCTAATAAGCTCAAAACGTTGCCATCCGAAAGTATAACGGACCAACACACAAAACTATGTGTAACCTTGAACTTTTATAGTCTGGACAATACAGTTTAGTGAGAATTACTCATAAACGTGGATGGAAAAAAAAAAACAACAACAACAACAAAATAAAACCCAAGTGACGTGAACTTCGTTCTATCTGTTACAACTTCTTTCAATATTGAAGAAACACAATACTTAAACCATAGCGTTTCGGGTTCAAAACCCTTCTTCATCCCATAATAAATAACAATTAGAATCCTATTTTATTCTTTATTTTATTTTCCAGTTTGTTTGTTTTTTAACAGACACAAAGAAAAAATGGCCGTCATTGATTTAGGGAGTGAAATTTGTCTCATCTAATTATTGTGGTCTAGTAGTATAACACTCGCCTTTGGATCGAAACATCCTGGGTTCGAGTCCTGCTCTGAGCGGTACATAGTTGAGTCCTTGGAAAAAGGCTCTTTACTCATATTCTCTCACCGTACTCAGGTGTAAAATGAGTACCTGACCGTTATCAGCGTTGTCTCTGTTGTAAGGAAATAATAATATATTATGTAATATCGCCTAACAGGCGTCATGTCTCGTTCTGTATTGTTAAGTGTTGCTGTTGGCTAGGGACCCCTTGTAAAGCGCTTTGAGCACGTCTTGTTGATATCGCTCTATATAAAAGCTCAAGTTTGTTTTTTTTGTTTTTTTTTTGTTTGTATTTTTGTTTGTTTTGATTTGTTTTGTTTTGTTTTGTTTGCTTTGTTTGTTTTTAGTTTTGTTTTTCTTGCCAAACAATTTGAACTGTTTCCCGTGACTGGCAAATTGTGACAGTCAAAAGAAAATAGAATAGAAAATGTAATTTGTACTGGATGGGCAGCAGTTTGTGTACAACAAAATAAAATAACAAAAATTCCTTTTAATTTATATTATTTTTTCTAGGCAAAAAAAAAAGAATAAATAAATAAATAAATACTGATAGATTACAATTTTTTTTTTAAAAAGTAGATATAATGAATAAATATAAATATATATATATTTTTAAAGATGAAGAGGGATAGATAGATGAAGATATAAATATATAAATAAATACATAAGTAGATAAATAAATAAATATATATATAGATAAATAAATAAATAAATAAATAAAATAAATAAATAAATAAATAAAATAAATAAATAAATAAATAAATAAATAAATAAATAAATAAATAAATAAATAAATAAATAAATAAATGAATAAACAATGTAAAACAAACTGTTTTCAAATTCTTATCGTCGCGACACGGTGGGTCCATTCATTGTGATTCAACTCAAATTCAAATGTTGTTTCTTGTTACAATTGGATCAAACAAAACGATACACGAACAAGAAAAAAATTAAAAAATAAATAAATAAAAGCACAGAAATATACAATTTTTAATGATTTTAAACTTTTAAAAAAAAAGGGGGGGGGGGGGGTCTCAGAATCAACTGAAAATAGAAACAAATAAATACATAAAACTACAGCCTACGTGACTATTTTTGCTATTCTCGATGACACGGGATTTTGTGTTTGGACGAAATTTGATACAATTAAAAACAAGAAATAATACGTTAATGATATGACTTTACACGGGTCTCCGGTTCGATCTTTTTCGATTTTAAAGATTGTGTTTAAATTTAAAAGAAATCTTCCTTAGAGAATTCAAAAGTTATATCAAATAATCAAAAAAAAAAAAAAAAAAAGAAAAAGAAAATGTTCCGTTAAATTTTCTTTACTAATTTATTCTTTGATAATCCCAAATTCCGTCACATTTAAATAACCCCCCCCCCCCCCCCCCCTCCACACACACACACACACACACACACACACATTTAACCACACACTCGCATATATTATTCGGCAACATATCTCAATCTCCTGTCGACACCACCCACTAACCCCACCCCTTGTTTACATTCCGACCTATAAACCCCGCCTCCACATCGCCGACATCAACGTAAACATTTCACGCCATTGGTCGCCGTGTCGGAGAGGGCGGGGTTTCCCCCCCACAACGATTGCAAACAACACACAACAGACACGATGGCGTGTTGGCTGCTGCTAGCTGGGATGGAAACCCACGATAGGCGGAGAAGAGAGAACAATGGCGGCCAAAACTCTCTCCATTGAAGCAGAACTCGCAAATCTCTTCGTCTTATCTTTTGTAACGAATAACGACTATGGCGATGATAGAATTCTACTGCACCACGTCACGAGATCATAAAGGTTTTACCGTAATTCGATCCCTCGTCTGTTGTCTATTAGCGTAAAAACCCCGGTGGACAAGGCGGTTAGACTAGTGGATAGTAAGTAGATAAGACACACACACACACATACACTGTTCGTGTCAGCTTCGTCTGCCTATTATTGCCGGCGTCAATATTTAGAAAGATCTCAATGAGAAACGCCTCTCTCGTCTGTCTCTCTCGCCGATTTCCCGCTCTTCTGAAATCTTCCCCCCTCTCTCTGTCTGTCCATCAACAAGTGGTTAGTTTCTGTGATTAGCTTTGCCAGTCTGTTAGTGTTAGTAGATTCCGTCGGTGTGTCTGTATGCGCGTGTTTCTGTGTGTGTAGGTGGCTTGTTTAGTCATCAACGATTAGTAGTACTTTATTATGAATGAAGTCGGTGCTAGTCGGTGCCATCAATTTCAAATCTACATTCTACCGGCCGTTGTTGTTATAAATACAGTGGTGTGAATTCTGACGAGGACACAATTTCAATTTCATCCATTCATGTAGCACATGAGACTTGATTCACGGACTGAGTGAGGAATTGTTGAAACACACACACAATACAGATTATCAACTACAACTTGTGTGTTGGATTATAATTATATTAGACGTCTATCAAGGATTCACTCTAGTCTGCATTGATTTAGTGACATTTAAAAAAAAAAAAAATCTTTAACTGAAGTCGCAACAGAGGTGAGAAAAATTATAATTTGACGTTCGAATTCTGATTTTTATTCTTGTTTATATAGGCTAATTATTTGTTAGTTAATTTTTTTATTTTATTTCTTTTTAGATTTAATTTTTCATGACTCGTCCAAGGCGACGTGTACTTATTTGCGGGTCTGATAACCAAATTCCTTTTATGGGCTCATTGTTGTAATGGAAATCTCAGAATATGACGTAAAATATTGTCCATTACAACAATGTTAAACTAGGCCCATAAGTGGGTTCAGATGTCAGACCTGTATATATGTACCCGTCGCGCAAAGCTAATCAATCATAGCATTTCCTTCTCTTCAGTTCAATCATTTTATAACATTCATGT
Organism: Berghia stephanieae; assembly: GCF_034508935.2. NCBI lineage: Eukaryota > Metazoa > Mollusca > Gastropoda > Nudibranchia > Aeolidiidae > Berghia > Berghia stephanieae. Next base: position 36,084,456 of record NC_088370.1, on the reverse strand, counting down.
ACGAGTACTCATAGTGACAGTAACAGATTATGAACATTTTGTTGTTTTGTTGGGTTTGTTTGTTTGTTGTTTTGTGTTGTCTGTTTTTCTTATAGTTTGTATTTTTATTTTTTTTAATGTGCAAATGGTCCTTTTTTTTTTTTTTTTTCTTTTTTTTTTACTGCCTTTGCTTCATACCCAAAAGGTACCGAGTTTGATCACACGCCGCTGCGCTGTGTGGCCTTGAGCAAGTCACCTCTCCTCAACTCAATTTTCGGCGCTGCACGGCAGCGGACACCTGGGTTATTCCAGTCACCCCTTGGAATAGACCCTAGATACAAATTTCCCCTATGGGGATGAATCAAGGGAATTTTATTATTTTATTTATTTATTTATTTTTATATTGTTATTTTATTTTATTTTATTTTATTTAGTTATTATTTTTTAAATTCTGACGCCAACCGCCCCATCATTTTTCATGACGTAATGGTCAGATATTTGGGAAAGGTATCCAGCAACTTTTCTCAAATTTCATACTTTTTTAACTTGACTAGCTGTAAAAAATATTTAGAAGGGAAATTAAGCTTTGATATTTCCCGAAGATGTACAAAAAGGGTTGATTTAATCATTTATGACATGTACTCATTTTAGTTAAAAATTGACCTTCTAACTAAACTTGGCAATATCTCAGTTCAAACCTTTTCACCATCCGACTGATTATGTCATTCACTGTAATATTTTATCGAGTCGCATATTCATATTAACAAAATGTGAAAGTGAAAAGGATTCGGATGGCAACAGTACAAATATTTACGGTTCGGGTACAAGCCCTTCGTCAGCGAGACAATAATTTTTTTAAATTGAGCTTTAATATAGAGCATTATCCACTTAACCCTCTCCTTACCAGCTATAGGAAAATCGTCACATTCGTTACGATACAACCAACATTTTTCTTATTCAAATTTCTATTGTACATCATAAAATTTAAATAAAATGAACAGTGTGTTGTAGAGCTTGTTTTGTTTTGTTTTTTTTTTTTGTTTTTTTTTTGTTTGTTTGTTTTTTGTTTTTTTTTGGCTATTTATCGCAAGAACTGTATACTGCTATTGTGTTTGAGTGATAATTTTATGTTTGTTTATTTCTGTGTGTGTTAGTTGGGTGTGAAGTTTTGGGGGAAATCCTGAAAATGGCTGTGAAGGATAGAGTTAACGTGCTCAAAGCGCTTTTCAAAGGGTCCCTTACGAACAGCAACACATAACATGTAGAACGAGACATGAAGCCTGTTCCAGTAAGGTCTCGGGTTCGAGGTCATATCTGATTTATATTGTTGATGCTGGAAGTCGATGCTATTTATATTATTGTCGATGAAGAGTCAGTTTATTCTTTAATTAAAATAAATATCGATAATTATTATTATTAAAAATATCAAATAATATGCGGCTATGTGATCTAGTGGTATGATATTCGCTTTAGGTCCTGGGTTCAAGCCCCGCTCGGCGCATAATTGAGTCCTTGGAAAAGGCTCTTTACTCTCATTCTCTCACTGTACTCAGGTGTAAATTGAGTACCTGAGCGTCAACAGCGTTGTCTCTGTCCGAAAAATATTGTAATATCGCCTCAATGGCGTCATGTCCCGTCCTACATGTTACGTGTTGCTGTTGACCAGGGACATCTTGTAAAGCGCTGTGAGCACCTTTAGAAGATATTGCGCTATATAAAAAAGATCAATTATGATATTGCTAGTATGATCTTGTTGCCCGTCATCAGGATTAAAGTTCGTTATTGTTTTCAGTATTGTACGCATTTTATCAAAATCTGACTCATTTTGTCTCTCCATTTTACACATTTACGTGGGTGAGGGTTGCCGTCAAAATTACCTAAGCTTTATAAAAAAAACTTTTATATAGCGCAATATCCACTAAACGTGCTCAAAGCGCTTTACAAGGGTCCAACAGCAATACGTTACATGTACATGATGCCTGTTATAGGCGATATTACAATTTTTTAGGACAGAGACAACGCGGTTGATGGCCAGGTACTCATTTTAGACCTGAATACTCTGAGAGAATGTGAGTAAAGAGCCTTTTCCAAGGATTCAACTATGCGCTGAGCGAGAGAGGTTCCAACCCAGGACCTTCCGATCCAAAAGCGAGTGTTATACCACGAGACCACATTTTAGCCGCACTAGTAAAATGACTGGTCCTACCTTGTCATAATAATAATAATTTGTTGACACGGACCGTCAGTTTCCGCGTGTTGTTGTCAATGTGTGTTGTGTTGTGTGTCATAACAAGTAACTGTCACCGACACATGTGTTTTGTTTTG
>NC_088370.1:36069652-36072152 GCF_034508935.2 Berghia stephanieae | reverse complement strand
TCAAGATCACGACTATCATTATAATTCTCCCATCTTAAAAGTGGAGTTGATAATGGATTTGAATAATAAGATTACAATATTATCTTCATTGAAGAATCTTTTCCTTTATTTTGAAAGAAAAAGCATTGCTGATGTTAGATTCAACTTTCAGCTTACCGTAATTTCTCTTTGCTTAGAGAGAGAGAGAGAGAGAGAGAGAGAGAGAGAGAGAGGGAGAGAGAGAGAGAGAGAGAGAGAGAGAGAGAGTGTGTGTGTGTGTGTGTTGGGGGAAGGGGGTGGGGGGGGGGAGATTGCGTGTTGAAAGAGCGTTATAATATTTGTTTTTCTGTATCAAAATTTGGGACATGACATAACAACGAGTCACGTGATTTTGGTTGGTATTTTCTTTTTTTTTCTTTTTGTTATTTTTAATCTTCTTTATTGAAATTCAGAGGATCTGTTTGTCCTTTGTTTTCCTATTTTTCTTTTTGTTTTTGTTTTTGTTTTTAGAGATTCAGATAATTTTTTATTCTTTATTATTTTTCTTTTCTTTTGTTGTCTGGTCTGTCCTGTGACACTTGCTTTATTGTATTATTCTTATACAACGTGTCGCGTTATGATGTATATTGTATATTATCATCTTATATATTGTATTATATCATTTTGTTGTTATTGCTGTCGTTGTTTAGATGTTGTTTTTTTTTTTTTTTTTTTTTTTTGTTTCTTTTTGTTTGCCTGCGTGTTTGTATTTATTCAGTTGTTTGGTCCTTGTTTTTTTAGTTTTTTGTTTTTTTTGTTTTGGCTTTTTGTTTGTTTTTACTTTTGCTTAGTTGTTTTTAGTTTTTGTCGGTTTTACATTGGGGGGGGGGGGGGCGAAAAGAAAGAATACAATCTATGAATACGATATTATTTGATAAGTTGTATTGACTTAATGTCATCTGGTAGGGTTTTACCTCACTTGACTCAGGAATCAGCTGGGTCTTAATGTGCATGTTTGATCTATCGTGAATTTAAGAAAGACGCGGTATATATAAATCGAAGTTGACGTCACTCCGGCCCTTATTTATTTATTTATTTATTTGTTACCATCCGCGTTTTTGAGTAATTCTCACTAAACTGTATTAACCAGACTATAAAAGTTCATGGTTACACATAGTTTTGTGTGTTGTTCCGTTATGCTTCCGGATGGCAATGTTGTGAGCTTCTTAGATAGTATGCGCTTGGCTAAGGAGCTCACAAAATTGCCATCCGGATGTATAGATAGAATGCGCTTGGCCAAGGAGTTCACAACATTGCCATCCGGAAGTATAACGGACCAACACACAAACTCTGTGTAACCATGAACTTTTTTAGTCTGGTTAATACAGTTTAGTGAGAACAACTCACAAACGCGGATGGCAAAAACAATAACAAAGGCCTGAGTGACGTCATCTTCATACTATCTATAGATAAATCGAAGTTGACGTCACTCCGGCCTTTATTTATTTTTTTGCCATCCGCGTTTTTGAGTAATTCTCAATAAACTCTATTAACCAGACTATAAACGTTCATGGTTACACATAGTTTTGTGTGTTGTTCCGTTATTCTTCCGGATGGCAATGTTGTGAGCTTCTTAGATAGTATGCGCTTGGCTAAGGAAGTATAACGGACCAACACACAAAACTATGTGTAACCATGAACTTTTATAGTCTGGATAATACAGTTAAGTTAGAATTACTCATAAACGTGGATGGCATAAACAAAAAAAAAACAATAACAAAGACCGAAATGACGTCAGCTTCATTCTATGTACAGAGGGCATTCATTGATGATATGGAGGCAGCGGGGTTTTCTGGCTTCTGTATCCAGTTTCTACTGGCAGCAGCTAGAACAGCGGGCTGCATGAGCAACATCCTGCAGTGTCAGTGATGGTGGTTTGATAACGGTAGTCTTATTGATATAGATAGTATGCGCCTGGCTAAAAAGCTCACAACATTGCCAGCAGGAAGTATAACGGATCAACACACAAAACTTTGTGAAACCAGGAACTTTTATAGTCAGGTTAATGAGCATTACTCATAAACGCGGATTGCAAAAAACAATAACAAAGACCCGAATGACGTCAACTTCATTCTATGTACACAGGGTTTTCATTGATGATATGGAGGCAGCGGGGTTTTCTGGCTTCTGTGTCCAGTTTCTATAGATAGAATGCGCTTGGCCGAGGAGTTCACAACATTGCCATCCGGAAGTATAGATAGAATGCGCTTGGCCAAGGAGTTCACAACATTGCCATCCGGAAGTATAACGGACCAACACACAAACCATGTGTAACCATGAACTTTTATAGTCTGGTTAATACAGTTTAGTGAGAACAACTCACAAACGCGGATGGCAAAAACAATAACAAAGGCCTGAGTGACGTCATCTGCATACTATCTATTGGCAGCAGCAGCAATGAGCGACATCCTGCTGTGTCATTGATGCTGGTTTGATAACGGTAGTCTTATACTAGATAGAATGAAGTTGACGTCACTCGGGT
>NC_088370.1:36049652-36054652 GCF_034508935.2 Berghia stephanieae | reverse complement strand
AATGCATAGTTATTGTTTTGGGAGATGATATTTTTTTCCTTGTAAATCATCTCTCTGTTATGTATTATTATATTGGTTATTTTTAATGTATAATGTAAGCATTTGAGTGTATTCCTCTTTGTTGGATTTTGTGCTTGTGTCCGGATGAGATCTCAAACTAAGTACATTGGTGGTATGCTCTTGGAATCTACATCTCATCCCTATTTATTCCCAATCCCCTTTGTCTTACTCTCTCTTGGATGCTTTAATTGTAATTCTAGAACTTTTTACTATACGATTTTCTTCCTTTTTACTGGCGCTGATACAACCGACCTTTCAACATTACGTATCCGATTCGGCAGTTGTTTGCAAAAATAAATTTTAAAATCCCATATTTTGCAAGCTAAAAACAGAAAAATTTGCAAAATATTTGGAAAAATTTGCGATAGTTTCCCTAAAAATCCATAATTAGTTCATAAAAGAGAAAGGTGTTTGTTTTGGTTTTAAGGGTTTCACGGCGCTTGCAACAAATGTAAGGTCATATCAGCGCCATTAAAAAAAAAAGGAAGAAAATGAGATAGTAAAAAAGAAACTTTCATGTTCTAGATACTAGAGCTATCAAATTAAAAGAAAAGACCGTCTTTTTATTCATTTGCAAAAACTCGAAAATGTGCAACAAAAAAAATTACAAAGAAACACAGATTTTGCACACACAAAAATTGCACATATTGCCGCCGCAATGCAAACCAGTGATGTTTAGCGATTTTTTTTTGCGGCCGCGTTGCGATGCAAAAAGACTGCCATGCCAGACCTATGCACCCTTCTATCAACGTCACTTTTACCGGCGTTGACCAATAGTTGTTTCATAAGCCGTTTGACCTCAAACAGCAGCAAAAATATAAAAATAGAACCATGGACCACACATTGCATTGAAGCTAACGTCTGGATTATTGATAGTATGCGCTTGGCTAAGACTCACAACTTTTGCCATCCGGAAGTATAACGTACCAACATACAAAACTATGTGTAACCTTGAACTTTTATAGTCTTGTCCTTAAAGTTAAGTGAAAATTACTCATAAACGTGGTTGGCAACGCCCCCCCCCCCCCCCCCCCCAAATAAAAAAAAACCAAAAACAAAGACTTGAGTGACGTCATCTTCGTTCTATCTATATCGGTCTTTTCTTGAGATATGCTCCCAACAAGTAGCATAGACACACATAGCATTAAAATACAGTCAGGTCTTTCTAATCGGGAACTCCGCAATCCGGATGTTTCCGGTATCCGGACACAGGTCTCCTGGGGACGAATTATGGTTGTATTTTTTTTTTCTTCTTTATTTGAACTCCCTAATCCGGAAGGAACATTTCTTTTACCGGATAGGAACACTTAGAAAATTAATGTGTGCTTGAAAATTGTCAGCATGATTCATAACTTCTAAACTTTAACCAAACAAGTAAAAAGTTTCAAAGTTTATTTAATCTTAGGCTGTCGCCGATAAGTTTAGCAATTAGATGACAACATACATGAAAGGTTTTTAAATTTTTTTTTCTCCTAAGTTTCAAAGTTTATTAAATCTTTTTTAAAATCCAGCAAAAAAAAACAAAAAACAACAAACAAAAACAACAAACAAAAACAAAACAACAGCAACAGTTAACATTTAGGACGGGACATGACGCCTGTTAGGCGATATTACAATTTTTGGACAGAGACAATGCTGATAACGGCCAGGTACTCATTTTACACATGAGTACGGTGAGAGAATGTGAGTAAAGAGTATTTTCCAATGACTCAACTATGCGCCGAGCGAGGCTCGAACCCAGGACCTTCCGATCCGAAAGCGAGTGTCATACCACATGACCACTTAGCCGTACAATAACTTCTATTTTATTCGGAGACGAAGGGAATATGATATTCACAAGACGTAAAGATAGGAAGCTAAATATTATCAACTTCAAAGGGACACAGCTGACTGCTAAGTCATTGTGCTATAATATAATTAGTTTAACACTATAGATAGAATGCGCTTGGCCAAGGAGTTCACAACATTGCCATCCGGAAGTATAACGGACCAACACACAAACTCTGTGTAACCATGAACTGTTATAGTCTGGTTAATATAGTTTAGTGAAAACAACTCACAAACGCGGATGGCAAAAACAACAACAAAGGCCTGAGTGACGTCATCTGCATACTATCTATAGGGAATGAGATTAGCGGGGAAAACAAGAGTAGCGTCCCTTGATTTGACGTCACCGGCGATCAGAGGAGTTGTTTGTGAACAAACGGAAGCTTAGTCTCCAACTACAAGCCAAGCGCTGCAAATACAAAATTTATTATTCATATTTCTGTACCAAAAATGTCGTCAGGTCACCGATGCCACGTTATTGGGTGCCAAGTAATCTCCGATACACGAGATGGAACAACAATAATTCATATTAAATAACCTCTTATGTTGTAGGTTTCAGTATCTTGCTTTTTAAAAAAAAAATTGGACGGGTATTGAGCTTTAAAAAAAAAAAAATTAAAAAAAAAAAAAAAAAAAAAAATATATAATATATATATATATATATATATATAATATATATATATATATATATATATATATATATATATCGCAATATCCACTAAATGTGCTCAAAGCGCTTTACAAGGTGTCCCTGGTCAACAGCAACATTTAACATGTAGGACGGGACATGACGCCTGTTAGGCGATATTATAATTTTTCGGACAAAGACGACGCTGTTAACGGCCAGATACTCATTTTATACCTGAGTACGGTGAGAGAGAGAGAGCCTTTTCCAAGGACTCAACTATGCGCCGACCGCGAGGCTCGAACCCAGGACCTTCCTATCCGAAAGCGAGTATCATACCACAAGACCACATAGCCGCGGTAGTTGGCCCATCGCATAACCCCCTGGAGGACCAGGATTAATTTAGGAGATTCACTCCTAGATTGGTTACACTCCCGAGTTACTGAGCCCAGTCTACCCACGGTTTTCTGTTGGGGTTTCCTTCCCTTAGACGATTGTCTTCCGTGACCAATGGGCTCCATCTGCCCAGGTTTGAAATCAGAGTTTTCCTTCTAGGCGAATTGTCTCAGTCGAGACTAATGAGCTCCACCTACCCAGGTTTGAAATCAGAGTTTTCCTTCTAGGCGAATTGTCTCAGTCGAGACTAATGAGCTCCACCTACCCAGGTTTGAAATCAGAGTTTTCCCTCTCCTAGGTGAATTGTCTCCCCATGTGACTTATGAGCTCCACCGACACTGTGAATCCCTTGATCTGGCTCCTCTCCCAGCAATAGAAGATGTCAGGGAATTTACATACCTTGGCAGCAAAATCAGTCAGTTGGGTGGAACTGATGAAGACATCATCGCTAGAATCAAGAAAGCGTGCCAGGCCTTTGCAATATTGAGACCAATATAGAAAGCTTCCAGCATATCCACAAACACCAAGATTAAAATATTTAACACTAATGTTAAAACAGTCCTGCTCTATGGGTCAGAGACTTGGCGAACAACCTTGACCACATCAGCCAAGATACAAACTTTTGTCAATCGCTGTCTTCGACAAAAATACTCAGGTTGAAATAGGTTGACAAAGTGCCAAATGCTGACCTTTGGACAAGAACAAACCAAGAACAAATGGATGTCCAGGTCAGACGCAGAAAGTGGCGATGGGTTGGCCATACCCTGCGGAAAGAGACCTGCAGTATAACCAAGCAGGCTCTCGAATGGAACCCACAGGGCAAGAGGAAACGGGGTCGTCCAAGACAGACGTGGAGGAGGAGAAGCCTCCACCAAGATTTGAGGGTCTCCAATCTTACCTGGAGTGAGGCAAAGGTCTGTGCCAAGGACAGAAGAAGATGGAAGAGTGCTGTTGAGGCCCTATGCTCCACCAGGAGCCAAGAGGCATACGTCAAAGTAAATCAACCTCTCATGTTCGTGCAGTATATCTATAGATAGTTTGCGCTTGGCTAATAAGCTCACAACATTGCCATCCGGAAATATAACGGACCAACACACAAAACGATTTGTAACTAGTGCGGGGCTGTCATTGGCAAGCTTAAGGACCACGGTCCTACGGTCCCTGGGAAATGAAAACCGCAAGGACCGGTCCTAGGACCGGCGGTCCTTTTCGACATTGAACATTCCTGAGAGACCGTTTTGACCTTTGGGACCATGGGATCGTTCATTCTTGAACCGTTAAAGACCGCTACACGATGAAAACCGTGGTCTACAGGAGTAAAACACACGGAGTAGTCACACTCATTTCAAATTGTAACCTAATTAGAGAAGAGGGGTGATGCCTTCTTTATTTGCTCACAGTACTTCATTGTTACTTCGATAATTTAGCGTGAATAAAATTTGAAATTTATCCCCGTTAACGGAGATAATGGAATCACCCAAGGCGTTGATCGAGTTGTTCGTGGCGTTTATACACACACGCAACTCCTACCCCCCCCCCCCCCCACACACACACACATGAAAGGGCAGCGAGCATTGGAGAGTAAGAGAGAGACGTGAAGTTATAATAAGAGGGGGTGGATGCGGTAATAAGTAATAAGTAATAAGTGGGGTCGATGGTGACTTTTCGCCAGATCTAACAAACCCAGCTACCCATTCACTGCTGAGTAGACAGGGATTCAGAAAAAACTCGACTGCACCCGGATCGATCTCTGGCCCTTTGCGTATAAAGAGAGTGCTCTATCAACTGAGCTATCGGGGTCCCCAAATATTCTATTGGACCTTTTAAAAATACAGACGTTATAACTGTTTTTTTTTGGACGGAAGAAACTAATGAAACTCATATTACTTGATTAGTTAAAACACCAAACGAAATTTTAATATTATTGTATTATTTTAAATGACAACAATGCGATAGAAAGGAGTGGCGACAAGAGATGGACAAAAGAAAACAAAAAATCAGACTTGCAACTTGCTAGGTTCGACACACACACACACACACACACACACACACACATCTTTAATAGTCACATACATTTCAAACAATAACCCAT
>NC_088370.1:36042152-36044652 GCF_034508935.2 Berghia stephanieae | reverse complement strand
TACATGTTGCTGTTGGCCAGGAACCCCTTGTTAAAGCGCTTTGAGCACCTTTAGTGGATATTGCGCTATATAAAAGCTCAGTTTAAAGCTCAATAAATTGGTGTTTAAGTCAAGGGGATCAGAATCGAGAAATTAATTCTCTTTTTTTTTAAAAGTTAAAAATGAACATTCTAGACTATAGATAGTATGCGCTTGGCTAAGAAGCTCATAACATTGCCATCCGGAAGTATAACGGACCAACACACAAAACTGTGTGTATCCATGAACGGTTATAGTCGGGTTAATACAGTTCAGTGAGCATTACTCATAAACGCGGATGGCAAAAAACAATAACAAAGACCTGAGTGACATCATCTTCGAACTATCTATAAACGTTCAAGGTTACAGACAGTTTTGTGTGTTGGTCCGTAAAACTTTCGGATGGCAAGTTGTGAGCTTCTAGAGCACATAAAACTTTGTGTGTGTAACCATGAACTTTTATAGATAGTATGCAGATGACGTCACTCAGGGCTTTGTTATTGTTTTTGCCATCCGCGTTTATGAGTAATGCTCACTGAACTGTATTAACCCGACTATAAACGTTCATGGATACACATAGTTTTGTGTGTTGGTCCATTATACTTCCGGATGGCAATGTTGTGAACTTCTTAGCCAGGCGCATTCTATCTATAGTCTGGATAATACAGTCAAGTGAGAACAACTCATAAACGTGGAAGGCAAAAACAATAGCAAAGACCCTAGTGACGTCAACTTCATTCTATCTATAGATAGAATGCAGTTGACGTCATTCAGGTCTTTGTTATTGCTTTTTGCCATCCGCGGAACGTTTATAGTCTGGTTAATACAGTTTAGTGAGAATTACTCATAAACGCGGATGGCAAAAAAAACAACAACAAAGACCTGAGTGACGTCATCTTCGAACTATATGTAACTTGAACGTTTATAGTCCGGTTAATGCAGTTTAGTGAGCATTACTCATAAGCGCGGATGGCAAAAACAATAACAAAGATCTTCATTCTATCTATAGATAGTATGCAGATGACGTCACTCATGCCTTTGTTATTGTTTCTGCCATCCGCGTTTATGAGTAATGCTCACTGAACTGTATTAACCCGACTATAAACGTTCATGGATACACACAGTTTTGTGTGTTGGTCCGCAATACTTCCGGATGGCAATGTTATGAGCTTCTTGGCCAAGCGCATACTATCTATACAGTTTTAACTGTATCTTTTAAAATATCTTTTGTAATACAGTGTCAAAATTAATTAAATTTCCTTTTTTGATCCCAAAGGGGAAATTTCTCTCTAGGGTCTATTCCAATGGAAGACTGGAATAACCCAGGCGTCAGCCGCAGTACAGTATTACCTATTTGTATATTATATTCTAGAAAGTTTCGGGTTGTAGCCCACCGTACTTTCTAAACTGGAAAGTCCTGGTGACACTTTCGACTTAACGCACCAGAAATCTAAGTTTTTATTTTTAATTTTAGTTATGTATGATTCGTGTTTAAATTGTTTTAGATCTGTAGCCCCATTTGTTCTCAGAGATATACTTGCATTCATTGTATTTAATAATCTGTTATCATTCCATATGTTCCATCGGGAGGCCTTCTGAAAGCTCCTACATCCCCAGTATTCTTTGTTTTTTATAATGTTCTAGTAGGGGGTTTGGGAGGGGGGAGACTTTAAAAAAAAAGTTTTCCCCCTCCCAAACCCCCCTACTAGAACATTATTAAAAACAAAGAATATTGGGGATGTAGGAGCTTTCGGAAGGCCTCCCGTTCCATCCATATTTCATGAGATATACTTGTATTCCTTGTATTCAATAATCTGTTGTCATTCCATATGTTCTGAGTGGGGTTCCTGACCTCCCATAGCGGGCAGGGGGGTACATACTGTGTCTTCTATCCCCTTATAACTGTTTTCCAACATGCTTTCTGTCTTTGTCTTGGAATGAGATTACTTGGTTTTATCCTGGCCCTGGCCGGAGTCCTAGCTGGGAGGGAAACAGTCAAATGCATAGTTATTGTTTTGGGAGATGTTTTTTTCCTTGTAAATCATCTCTGTTATGTATTATTATAATCATTATTTTCAATGTATAATGTAAGCATTTGAGTGTATTCCTCTTTGTTGGATTTTGTGCTTGTGTCCGGATGAGACTTATAGGTGATCTCAAACTAAGTACATTGGTGGTATGCTCTTGGAATCTACATCTGATCCCTATTTGTTCCTAGTTCCCCTACGTCTTACTTTTTCTTGGGTGCTTTAATTGTAATTCTATAACTTTTTACTATCCTATTTTCTTCCTTTTTACTGGCGCTGCTATAACCGAAATGTGTTGGAAGCGCCGTAAAACCCTTAAAAACAAAACAAACATTCCATATGTTCCATTAATATCTCATGTAAAGGCATCAGTCTATCATTTTATGGATATTTACTTTCATGTCATATGAGTAGTATTCATGTTTTAACGTACCTTTGGAAGGTCTTCCGTAGTT
>NC_088370.1:36032292-36037053 GCF_034508935.2 Berghia stephanieae | reverse complement strand
GTGTGGGGGTTGATATGTGTTGTATTTGGTGTCGTGGTGTTTGATATTTTTTTTGTTGTGTAATTACCATTCTAGAATCAATAATTCCAAAGAACTTAACCAAAAAAGAGTTTTTTATAGCGCAATATCCCTAAATACATATTCTCAAAGCATTTAAAAAAAAAAAACACAAACAAAACATGCAAATGAAAAGCGATAATTTAGTTGGAGTTTTTAAAAATCGCTCAATCCCCACTAACGTCCAAAGGCTTTACAAGGGCCCTGCCACATAAAATTTAAACGAACAGACGCCTGCGGGGCGATAATACATTTTTTCCCCAGACAGAGAAAAGCTGTTAACCCCAGGTCTTTTTTTTACATCTGATACGGTCTAGCTTTTTTGGGGGCCTGCACGCGCTGACGCCTGGGTTTTTCCCGGGGTTCCTTGGAATAGACACTAGCGAAAATTTTCCCCCCTTTGGATCAAAAGGGGTTTTTTTTAAATTTAAAATTTTGATTTAATTAAAATGTGAGTAAACAGCCATCTGCTTGATTAAATTTTTTCACTTTCCCCCATCACACCATCCTTCGACCCAACGCCGAAGCCGAGAGTGTCTTACACTAATCCACAAAAAATTTATACAAAATTTAGCTCTTTTGGGTTTTATGGTTTTCAATTATTTTTTAAGGGAACAACAAGGAAAATATATTGGGGAGTAATAATGACAAAATTCAAATAAGGGAGGAGGAGAAGGAGGGGGGGGGGGAGGGGGGGGGGGGAGGAAGGGGGGGGGAGGAGGAGGGAGGAGGAGGTGGGAAAAGGGGAGGGGAGGGGGAGGAAGAAGGGGGGGGTGGAGGGGGGGGGAGGAGGGGGTGGAGGTGGGGGGAGGAGGTGGGGAGTGGAGGAGGAGGTGGAGGAGGAGGAGGGAAGAGGAGGGGTGGAGGGGGAGGGAGGAGGAGGAAAGAGAAAAGGGGGGGGAAGAGGAGTGGAGGAGGAGGGAGGAAAAGGGGGGGGAAAAGGAAAGGGGAAAGGGGGTGGAGGAGGGGGGGGAAAAAGGAGGGTGGTGAGGAGGAGGGAGAAGGAGGGGAGGGGGAAAGGGGGAGGAGGGGGAAAGGAGGGGAGGGGGGGGGGAGAAAAAGGGGGGGGGGGGGAGGAAAAGGGGGGAGGGGGGGGGGAGGAGGGGGAGTATGTGGTGGTGGGTGGGCCGGGGGGGGGGATTTTTGGGGGTTTGGGGGGGTTTTTTGGGGCCCCCCCCGGGGTTTTTTTTTTGGGGCGGGGTTTCTTTTTTGGGGGGGTAAAGGGGCTTACCCCCTTTTTTTGGGTTTTTCCCCCCTTTTTCCCCCCCGGCTTTTCCCCCCCCCCCCCCTCCCCTCCCCCCCCCCCCCCCCCCCCCCCTCCCCCCCCCCCCCCCCTCCCCCCCCCCCCCCCCCCCCCCCCCCCCCTCCCCCCCCCCCCTTCCCCCCTCCCCCCCCCCTCCCCCCCCCCCCCCTCCCCTCCTCCCCCCCCCCCCCCCCCCCCCTCCCCTCCCCCCCCCCCCGCCCCCCCCCCCCCCCTCCGCCCCCCCCCCCCCCCTCCTCCCCCCCCCCCCCCCCTCCCCCCCCCCCTCCCCCTCCCCCCTCCTCCCCCCCCCCCCCCCCCCCCCCCCCCCCCCCCCCCCCCCCCCCCCTCCCCCCCCTCCCCCCCCCCCCCCCCCCCCCCCCCCCCCCTCCTCCCCCCCTCCCCCCCCTCCCCCTCCTCCCCCCCCCCTCCCCCTCCCCCCCCCCCCCTCCCCCCCCCCCCCCCCCCTCCCCTCCTCCCCCCTCTCCCCCCCCCTCCCCCCCCTCCCCCCTCCCCCCCCCCCCCCCCCCTCCTCCTCCTCCCCCCTCCCCCCTCCTCCCCTCCCCCCCCCCCCCCCCCTCCCCCCCCCGCCTCCCCCCCCCCCCTCCTCCCCCCTCACCCCTCCTCCCCCCCCCCTCCCCCCCCCTCCCCCCCCCCCCCCTCCCCCCCTCCCTCCCCCCCTCCCCCCTCCTCCCCCCTCCCCCCTCCCCTCCCCCTCCCCCCCCCCCCCCGCCCCTCCTCCTCCCCTCCCCCCCCCCGCCTCCTCCCCCCCTCCCCTCCCTCCTCCTCCCCCCCCCCCTCCCCCCCTCCCCCCCCCCCCCCCCTCCCCCCCCCCCCCCCCTCCGCCCCCTCCTCCTCCCCCCCCCCCCCCCTCCCCCCTCCTCCCCCCCCCCCTCCCCCTCCCCTCCCCTCCTCCCCCTCCTCCTCCCCCCCCCCCCGCCTCCCTCCCCCTCCTCCCCCCCCTCCTCCCCGCCCCCTCCCCCCCCTGCCCCCCCTCCCCCCCTCCCCCCCCTCCCCCCCCCCGCCCCCCCTCCCCCCCCTCCCCCTCCTCCTCCCATCCATTCCGTCACGGTATTTGCTCGTGGCCGTCCAGCCGTGACCGTGATCGAAGTCGAAGATAACAGATTTTACGCCGTAATCGGAATAACCCGTTAAAGGCCAAAACAAAGACAATAGACAGATAGATAACCACGCCTCTCGGACAGTCGTCATAATGTAAACAATGGCAGTTATTGTTTACTATCGGCGGTATGTGTTTAGGTAAAATATCCACTGTTCAGCCCCTTGATGAGTAGAACTAACACAGAAAACTATGTGTAAATTTAAACGTTCATAATCTGATCGAGAAAATCGTGTGATAACTGGTCACCATTTGGCGGTATAAAAACAATAACATTGGTCAGTGAGAGGTCGATTTCATTCACGTTACTGTTTATAAACAAGCAACTATGTTTGTCCGAGCACGTGTGAGGGTGTGTCACAAATTCCATGTTTTGATTGGTCAAAAATCTATTGGTTAATTGCAGGCTGGATAGACAGACCATGGTTGTATTTTAGACGGGAAGAAATGAAGTGAGTAGATAGGAAAGTGCCAGAAGATAACAGAGAATAAAAACTTCGCGGCTATGGGGGGCTTGACCCTGCGACCTTACTGGTACGACAACTCCGCCTGACCGTCTGAGCTATCCACGACTCCGACCACAGACCATGTTTGTATTCTAGAAAAGAAATGAAGTGAGTAGAAAAGTGTTAGACGACAAAAGAGAATAAAAACTTCGCGGCGGTGATTTGGGGGTTCGAACCAGCGACCTTACTGGTACGACAACTGACTCCGCCTGACCGTCTGAGCTATCTACAACCCCGACCACAGACCATGTTTGTATTCTAGAAAAGAAATGAAGTGAGTAGAAAAGTGTCAGAAGACAATAACAGAGAATAAAAACTTCTCGGGGGCTCGAACCTGAGACCTTACTGGTACGACAACTCCGCCTGGTCCTTTGAGCTATCCACGACCCCGACCATTGACCATATTTGTATTCTAGAAAAGAAATGAAGTGAGTAGAAAAGTATCAGAAGACAACAGAGAATAAAAACTTTCCGGCGGTGATTTGGGGCTCGAACCTGCAATCTTACTGGTACGACAACTCCGCCTGGCCGGGAAGATCGTGATTCTACCGTCTGAGCTATCCACGACCCTGCCCATCATAGACTATGTTTATATTCTAGACTTACTATGATATTGAAAAACACTCACGAACACTGTGGTAAATTGCCGCAATATAGGTAGTATGCGCTTGGCTAAGAAGCTCATAACATTGCCATCCGGAAGTATAACGGACCAACACACAAAACTGTGTGTGTCCATGAACGTTTATAGTCAGGTTAATACAGTTCAGTGAGCATTACTCATAAACGCGGATGGCAAATAACAATAACAAAGACCAGAGTGACGTCATCTTCGAACTATCTATAGAAAAAAAAGAACTCATATATCAGAAATGGCCAGAAAACTCGTCCTTCATATTATCGATCAGTTTAAAAGACCTTCATCTTGGCAAACACTCTCAAACCTGGGACTTCGCGATTTGCTGCTGTTGTTTGTTTTTGTTGGGTGTCACAATATTTCTGGCAAAACTGAAAAAAAAAGATGTTTTGTATGACACAAGAGGTAATAATGACGTGAAGAGGGGAGTGGGGGGGGGGGGGGGGGGGGGGGTCATATTTAATTTGTCACTGATTTGTTGCATGGTGAAAACGGTACGGCAGAGTCAGGTTGGAGTAAAGTCGAACCTCGCCTTTTTAGGGTTAACAGTTTACGACAAGACAATGAGAAAACGTATGGACCGGGGTTTTTGTTGTTGTTGTTGTTGTTTTTGTTGTTTGTTGTTGTTGTTGTTGTTTGTTTGTTTGTTTTTGTTAGGTGTCACAATATTTCTGGTAAAAGTGAAAATAAAAAGAAGTTTTGCATGACGCAAGAGGTATTATTAATGTGACGGGGGTTTCATTTCAGTTGTCACTGATTTGTTGCATGGTGAAAACGGTACGGCAGTGTCAGGTTGGAGTAAAGTCGAACCCCGCCTTTTTAGGGTTAACAGTTTACGACAAGACAATGGGAAAACGTATGGACCGGGGGGGGGGGGGTTTCTTTGCTAAAGAAGAGGGGTGGGGAGAGGAGGAGGGAGGTGTGGGGGAGGGGGGGGGGCGGGAGAAGGATTCCATGTTTTATGTAAGATGACGCCAGACATGGGAATTCCAGCGGTCATCTTGATGACCTGATTGAAGACCTGTAGCATCTTTTAACCTTGAAGTCTGTTGATGTATCAATTAGAGTAGTCTTCAACAGTCGTGACGTCACTTCCCTCATAATGACGCATAGTAACTTAGTAACTGGTTCTAAACTATCGGAACAATGCATGACGGACGCCCTTATAATTACTTCTCCGACGAGCATAAAAGTGTAGCCA
>NC_088370.1:36012292-36014792 GCF_034508935.2 Berghia stephanieae | reverse complement strand
TAGAATTTGGATATAAGGAAAAAAAAACCAAAACAATCGAAATACGAAACATAAAAATTTGATTTTTTACCTTGACGTAATAAATGGATGAATTACATAGACTGTAGTTTTCTGGTATTCCTGCGACTATGAAATAAATATCAAGGTAGTCCACCCACGTCAATTTATACTGTCCTCAATCGAGACCTCAAACGACTTCAAAATAGCAAAGAATTAAAATCAAAGGAAGACCTCATGAAATTAGCGTCCACAGCAAAAGATCGTGAACTGAGGAAGGAAATAACACAGATGATTAGAGAGGCAGCCGAGGCGTCCCGATCCGATGATTAGGAAGCGAAAGGCCTTAAGTCAGTAAGTCAGTCATGATAAATCCATACCCTTCACAAATTGTGCGTCATTTTTTTTATTTTCTGAGATAACTAAAGGAATTTACCCAGTCCTAACAATGTGTGTTCCATTAAATTTATGTGTGTCTGATTGGAGGTTAATGTATTTATCAAAGGGATGAAACGATTTGGGTTGTTTTATGAACAGGGTGGGGGGTGGGGGGGGGGGGGGGGGTCTGATTCACCGATGGTAAAAGACTCGCATTCCGTCAGTTTGTTCCAGAAATTATGTGAGAGACAAAGCAATGAAATAAGTATCAAATGTTATACAAAATTATTCTTATTTCTTGTAGTAGTTTGTTCATGTGTTTGTTTTCTTGTTTGTCTCCCACCATTCAATCGTAGCCATTGTTAACTTATAGATAGTATGCGCTTGGCTTAGAAGCTCATAACATTGCCATCCGGAAGTATAACGGACCAACACACAAAACTGTGTGTATCCATGAACGTTAATAGTCGGGGTAAAACAGTTCAGTGAGCATTACTCATAAACGCGGATGGCAAAAAACAATAACAAAGACCTGAGTGACGTCATCTTCGAACTATCTATAGCTTGACACTGACCAAAAAAATGACATCAGAATGCCAGTCTTTTGCCACAAAAGAAAATAAATCGTGAGTTGTATTCAATAGTTCTACCAATGGGACCACTTGTTTCCATGAGCTCTACTAACGACAACTCACTAGGCGGTGCAAAAACCAAATAATGACGTCAAACTGCCAGTCTTTTTGGGTTTCAGTGTCAGGCTATAACATAACGATGGATACGATTCAACCCACCTTTAAAAATTCTTACAATGTTTAAATTTTAATCGCAGATTTTTTCCCTGTCTATCGTCCACTAGCAAAGTCCTAAAGTCAAATAAATCGTTTATTTTTTCTTGTTTATTATTGTTATGGACCAGCCGTATACAAGTGTTCCTATTTATGTCACTTGGCTCTTTACAATAGGATTCAATAGTCTGATGTCACGTCCGCCCAGCAACGAGCAGTTTGGTTCTAAACAAAGAAAATCGGTGCTTTTTATTCTTCATGCTGGCTATTTTTTTTTCAAATGTCACGTGATCAGAATATGTATAAAAGTCAAAACATGATCAGATTTATAATGTTTTTCTCCTCTGGACGTATTTCATAAGGGCGTCCGCCATTGTTCCGACAGTTTAGAACCAGTTACTAAGTCACTATGCGTCATTACGAGGGAAGTGACGTCACGACTGTTGAATCCTATTATCACGCGAATATGGGGGATCCTTGTGACTAGTGCATTCATGCCGGGATGTAAAACAATTTTTAATAAAGAAAAGAATAGAGAATATTTAACTAAAGAAAGAGAAAGAAATAAAGAGAATAATTCCATTATAAACAGGACGCGCCATTTTAATGTTGTGATGACGTCACGCAGTATTCGGTGTTGTCTCCCTTTTGTGAATCGATGACTCGGTGATTATTTATAACGCTGTACGGCTTATGGCGTTTGTTGTTATGTTGTACGGCTTATGGCGTTTCTTGTTATGTTGTACGGCTTATGGCGTTTGTTGTTATGTTGTACGGCTTATGGCGTTTGTTATTATGTCGTACGGCTTATTGGCGTTTGTTGTTATGTTGTACGGCTTATTGGTGTTTGTTGTTATATTGTACGGCTTATGGCGTTTGTTATTATGTCGTACGGCTTATTGGCGTTTGTTGTTATGTTGTACGGCTTATGGCGTTTGTTATTATGTCGTACGGCTTATTGGCGTTTGTTGTTATGTTGTACGGCTTATTGGCGTTTGTTGTTATATTGTACGGCTTATGGCGTTTGTTATTATGTTGTACGGCTTATTGGCGTTTGTTATTATGTTGTACGGCTTATTGGCATTTGTTGTTATGTTGTACGGCTTATTGGCGTTTGTTGTTATGTTGTACGGCTTATGGAGTTTGTTGTTATGTTGTACGGCTTATGGCGTTTGTTATTATGTTGTACGGCTTATGGCGTTTGTTATTATGTTGTACGGCTTATTGGCATTTGTTGTTATGTTGTACGGCTTATTGGCGTTTGTTATTATGTTGTACGGCTTATGGAGTTTGTTATTATGTTGTACGGCTTATGGCGTTTGTTATTATGTTGTACGGCT
>NC_088370.1:36002292-36004792 GCF_034508935.2 Berghia stephanieae | reverse complement strand
TCTGACATTAATCATCATAACAATGATTCTCTCATCATTACAGCTAGAACACAGAGTACCGATAACAGACGACACGTCACATATTTCACAACCCCATTATCTGTATTAATTTATCAACTGTTGGGATTTCCCCGGACCGACAAATCACCGCCCCCCCCCCCCCCCCCCCCCCCCCCCCCCCGCCACCACTGACCTATCAGGTGTCATAATAATAAGTTAACCATTTAACTACCCGACTCTTGGGAAAAGAAAACCAAACGTGGATTTAAACATGAAATTTGGCCAGAAAACTCGTCCTTCAAATATCCATCGATTTAAACGACCCTCAAAACTCTCAAACCTGGGACTAAGGAAGACTTCACCGAAGTCCCAGGTTTGAGAGTTTTTTTTGCCAAGATGAGGTGTGTGTAAATCAAGTGATATTTGTCGGACGAGTTTCCTGGCCAAATTTCTAAAATACGTGTTTTTCCAGAGTACGACAGTTAACAGATAAATTCAATAGATAGAATGAAGTTGACGTTACTCAGGCCTTTGTTATTGTTTTGTTTGTTTTTTTTTTTGTGTTTTTTGCCATCCACGTTTATGAGTAATTCTCACTAAACTATATTAATCAGACTATAAACGTTCATGGTTACAAACCCCATCACCGCCGCGAATTTTTTAAAATTCTCTATTGTCTTCTGGCACTTTTCTACTCACTTCATCTCTTGTTGTTACCAACATAAGTGCCTGCTCCACTCACTTTTATGAATTATAAATTCACCCCAAATACCGGAGCATACTCAATGTCTCAATTGTTTCTATGTTTGATGTCTGTGTTGAGAATATTGGCTATGAAGCTTAATTGCTGGCCTACTAACTTCGCGTCGGTTGTGTGTGTGTGTAGGACACGCGATCTCCAGTAGTCGGTGAGAGAGAGAGAGCTCTAATAATAAATGACCTGAGTTAGATACGATCTTTTTTGGGATCGCGGATAGCTCATACGGTAGAGTCACGCTCTCACAGGCCAGGCGGAGTTGTCGTACCAGTAAGGTCGCGGGTTCAAACCCCCATCACCGCCGCGAAAAAATGTTATTCTCTATTGTCTGAGAGAGAGAGAGAGAGAGAGAGAGAGAGAGAGAGAGAGAGAGAGAGAGAGAGAGAGAGAGGGAGAGAGAGAGAGAAAGCTCTAGGAATGACCTGAGTTAGATACGATTTTTTGGGGAATCGTGGATAGCTCATACGGTAGAGTCACGCTCTCACCTGGCCATTAACAGCGTTGTCTTTGTCCGAAAAAAATGTGATATCGCCTAACAGGCATCATGTCTCGTCCTAAATGTTAAATGTTGGTGTTGGCCAGGGACCCCTTGTAAAGCGCTTTGAGCACGTTTAGTGGATATTGGCTATATCAAAATCTCAATTTGTAACAGTTAATAAAATAGACGAATACCTGTTCGTAATAGAATTTATTTCTCCGCATATTGCCGGTTCTCCTTTAGCTGTTTTGAATTTAGATAAATTGGCTATTATTGTCTACAACAAGAGATGAAGTGAGTAGGAAAGTGCCAGAAGACAATGATATTGGCTATATTAAGCTTAAATGCTGGCCTACTAACTTCGCGGCGTTTGTGTGTGTTGAACCCGTGACCTCAAGAAGTCAGGGAGAGAAGGCTCTAATAAGACTAGGGTTAGAAGCGACAATTTTGGGGGTCGTGGATAGCTCATACGGTAGAGTCATGATCTCCCCGGCCAGGCAGAGTTGTCGTACCAGTAAGGTCGTGGGTTCGAGCCCCCATCGCCGCCGCGAAGTTTTTATTCTCTGTTGTCTTCTGGCACTTTCCTACTCACTTCATTTCTTGTTGTTATCGACATACGTGCGTGCTCTACTCACTTTTCTGAGATAAATTCGATGTGCCCGTGAATGGGTTAATCCACCTTCCTATCTACGCCGTCCATAATTTGGCACACTTCAAAATCTATTGACGATTCCACCCACCAACCACCCTCAATCAATTGGGAGAATAGAATATAAATATAGATAGATAGATACGTGATATCCTGGAATCGGGAACGGTTTCCGAGTAAATAAACATCCCCATTTACCGGTGGGTGGTTAGTTGGAGTTTTATTTTACTGCTCAAGTATTTCGGAGTTGGAAATATACCCAGAAAAATTCCAATGGTTTGGAATTGGAAAATTCCAATGGTTTGGAATTATTGGGGAACACGCGTTTTTTTGTTGTTTTTTTTTTTGTTGGTGCCGTTGTTATTTGGGAGTTTTTTTTCGGGGGTTTTTCGGGGTTTTTTCGGGTTTTTTGTCTTGTTTTGTTTTGTTCTTTTGTTTTTTTTTGTTTTTTTTTCTGTTTTTATTTTGGTCATGGTTTCTGTTTTTGTATTTGTTTTTTCTTTTTTTTAATCGTTTTTTTAATCGTGGAATCGGAAAGTTTGTTAACTTTGTAAGTCCATATCCCCATTTCCCGCTTCCTTGAAAGAAAACATTAATAAATTCCCTTTATTCATCC
>NC_088370.1:35994792-35997292 GCF_034508935.2 Berghia stephanieae | reverse complement strand
TAGATTCCAAGAGCATTCCACCAATGTACTTAGTTTGAGATCACATATATGTCTCATCCAGACACAAGCACAAAATCCAACAAAGAGGAACTCACTCAAATGCCTACATTATACATTCAAAATAAAAATAATAATACATAACAGAGAGATGATTTACAAGGAAAAAAATATCATCTCCCAAAACAATAACTATGCATTTGACTGTTTCCCTCCCAGCTAGGACCCAGGCCAGT
Source organism: Berghia stephanieae (assembly GCF_034508935.2). NCBI lineage: Eukaryota > Metazoa > Mollusca > Gastropoda > Nudibranchia > Aeolidiidae > Berghia > Berghia stephanieae. The sequence goes on along the minus strand of NC_088370.1, from coordinate 35,997,059 downwards.
GCCAGGACAAAACCAAGTAATCTCATTCCGAGAAAAAGACAGAAAGCATGTTGGAAAACAGATATAAGGGGATAGAAGACACAGTATGTACCTCCCTGCCCACTATGGGAGGTCTGGATCCCCACCCAGAACGAAGGTATTAAAAAGGCATCAATATTATCATCTATACAATGGGAAGCCTATCAATAAGGCTATGTGGTCTCGTGGTATGACACTCGCTTTTGGATCTGAAGGTCCTGGGTTAGAGCCTCGCTCGGCGCATAGTTGAGTCCTTGGAGAAGGCTCTTTACTCACATTCTCTCACCGTACTCATGTGTACAATGAGTACCTGGCCGCCAACAGCGTTGTATCTGTCCGAAAAAAATTGTAATATCCCTAACAGGCGTCATGTCCCGTCATAAATGTTAAATGTTGTTGTTGACCCCTTGTAAAGCGCTTTGAGCACGTTTGGTGGATATTGCTCTATATAAAAGCTAAATTAGAATTAGAATAAGGAAACACATTTTCAATGGTTATCCAATAATACGATTCAATAGTCTGGTCACGTCCGACCAGCAACCAGCAGCTTGGTTCTAAACAAAGAAAATCGGTACTTTTTAATTCTTCATGCTGGCTAGAACTTTTTCACTTATCATGTGATCAGAAACTGATCAAATTTATAATGATTTTCTCCTCTAGATACTTTTATGCTGGTCGGAGAAGTATTTCATAATGGCTTCCGCCATTGTTCCGATAGTTTAGAACCAGTTACTAAGTATACTATTCTTAATTACGAGGGAAGTGACGTCACGACAGTTGAAGCGTATTATTATGCTCATTCTTTAGACACGTGTTTATATCACACAGAAAATGGCTGGGCCTTTAACAAGATTTCACCCTTCATTATCATGGCCTTCTGATACATTCTGCCCAATCCACCTCCTGTGATTAGAAGATTAGCGTTCAATGAGAAACAACACTGGTGATGTTGAGATATGCGTGTTTGACTGTAAACCGAACCAGGTGCAGGGATATCGGGTATCCGCTTTGACGAGATGAAAAGTAGTCCGAACACGATTGTCAACAGGGTGTGAATCGGCCTAGAATCCTGCGCCAAATCTCCAGAAAGAAAGGACCAACGGGATTTGGTGAGATCGTTAGATGTCGTATCCGATTACATTCGAGCTCGATCGTGTATCGGGAAATCCCGCTACCGGCATTCAGAAGGTGCTAGTGACGTCACACGGCAGTGGGGAAATATTTTTCCTTCGCTGCCGCGAAAAACGGGAAAACCAAATTTTATGAGCTTTTAAATCTCGTTCTTATTTTTCGGACGCGGTGATCACAATGCGTTACGTTGTAATAATACACACGCTTTCTGTTTTTGTGGGTAATTATTGACACAGACAATGGTAAACAATGGGTGAAAATAAAGAAAACGTCTGTAAAATGTGTGTGTTTTTAGCCTTTCAGCGTGTAAACAAAAATGGATTTTTATGTTTTACAACAAGGCGAATGACAAAAGGCGGGATTAATGAGTCTCGTTGGATTTGTAGATAATTTAGCGTTCTTACGCTTTTATGACACGCCGAACAAATAGAGATTTTACGCTATAATTGATTCATAACTTTCGTGGTTTTCCTACATATTGTGATCTGAAATATTTTGGTTGTGTATTGACGAGGAAAAGAGTACCAAACAAAATGGCCGGCGCCGATAGGGATTTGAACGACGCCATACGGTTTTATGACTTAGGTCCGCTATCTTGTGGGGACATTTTCTTTTTCTTTTAAAATTTTATTTGCTAATCTCTCTCTCTCTCTCTCTCTCTCTCTCTCTCTCTCTCTCTCTCTCTCTCTCTCTCTCTCTCTCTTTCTTTCTCTCTCTCTATCTCTTTCTCTTTCTATCTATCTACCTACCTACCTACCTACCTATCTATATATCTATCTATTTATCTATCTATCTATCTATCTATCTATCTATCTATCTATCTATCTATCTATCTACCTATCTATCTATCTATCTATCTATCTATCAACCTATCTATCTATCAACCTATCTATCTATCTATCTATCTATCTATCTATCTATCTATTTATCTAACGATCTATCTATCTATCTACCTACCAATCTATCTACCTACTTATCTATCTATCTATCTATATATATATAGTATATATATATATATATTATATATATATATATATATATATATATATCCATCTACATGTATATATGTGTGGGCCTGGGTTTTAGTCCAGTAGATTTACGGTTTGACCAGGAAGAAA
>NC_088370.1:35967292-35989792 GCF_034508935.2 Berghia stephanieae | reverse complement strand
AATGACACATAGATAACCACGCCTCTCGGACAGTCGTCGTCATAATGTAAACAATGGCAGTGATTGGCTAACATCGTGAACTACAAGGTTTCACTATCGATTTCATGTGTCTTAAGTAAAATACCCACTGTTCTACCATTTGATCAATAGAACCAACACAGAAACCTATGTGTAAACTTAAATATTTATAATCTGTTTTGTTTGTTTGTTTTTAAGGGTTTTACGGCGCTTGCAACACATTAAGGTCAAATCAGCGCCAGTTAAAAGGAAGAAAATGGGATAGTAAAAAGTTCCAGAATTACAATTAAATCACACAAGAAAAGGTAAGACAAAGGGGAATTAGTTCAAATAGGAAACAGATGTAGATTCCAAGAGCACACCATCAAAGCACCACTCAGTTTAAGATCACCTAAAAGTCTCATCCAGACAACCATAGGTCCCAACTAAGAGGAATACACTAAAATTTTTACAAATCATAAATAATATGTAAACAAAACAGAATACAGTGCATAACAGAGATAATTTACAAGGAAAAAAATATATATCATCTCCTAAAACTCTAACTATACATTTGACTGTTTCTCTCTCAGCCAGGTCATCTGGCCAGGACCAGGACAAAACCAAGTAATCTCATTCCAAGACAAAGACAGAAAGCATGTTGGAAAACAGATATAGCAGGAAAGAAAACACAGAAAGTGCCTCCCTACCCACTATGGGGCAGTGCTTGGGGAACATCGCGAACTACACGGGGTTTTACCATCAATTTCATGTGTTTTAAGTAATAATAACCAATAAAAACGTTGCATTGAATTATTTGTGTGTACAAAACACCAATAAAAACGTTGCATTGAATTATTTGTGTGTACAAAATACCAATAAAAACGTTGCATTGAATTGTGTGTGTGTGTGTGTGTGTGTGTGTGTGTGTGTGTGTGTGTACAAAACACCAATAAAAACGTTGCATTGAATTATGTGTGTGTACAAAACACCAATAAAAACGTTGCGTTGAATTATGTGTGTGTACAAATCACCAATAAAAACGTTGCATTGAATTATGTGTGTGTACAAAACACCAAACATTGAGAAATGGTTTGTCTGAAATGCCATGCTTCTTTCATGGATGATTGTCTGGTTTTAGGCACTGGTGTAAGATAAAGATCTGAACAAGTGTGTTATGAAAGGTGCCAGACAAAGCAAGAAAGAAAATACAAGAAATAAAACCATCCCAAAAAATCAGTCGACCTCGACTGCTGGGGATCGAACCTCAGAAGGTCGATTTCATAACACTCTTGTTCAGTTCTTTATCTTGCACCGGTGCCTGCTCCTTAATTTTTTAATTTGATATGCTTGCAACACGTAATGTTATTGTTTGATTTACCGTGCTTTGCGACTTATCTAGGTCATCTCAGTGCCAGTTTGTTTTTCTTTGTTTTTAAGGGTTTTACCGAAGAATATGGGATAGTAAAAAGTTCTAGAATTAAAATTAAAGCACAAAAGAAAAGGTGAGACAAAGGGGAATTGGTTTAAATAGGGAACAGATGTAGATTCCAAGAGCACACCGTCAAAGTACTTAGTTTGAGATCACCTAAAAGTCTCATCCAGACACAAGCACAGGTACCAACTAAGAGGAATACATTCCAATGTTTACCAATCATATAATATAATATGTAAACTAAACATAATACAATGCATAACAGAGAGATGATTTACAAGGAAAAAAATATCATCTCCCAAAACTATACATTCGACTGTTTCCCTCCCAGCCAAGGATCAGGACAAAACTAAGTAATCTCATTCCAAGACAATGACAGGAAACAATTGGAAAACGGGTATGGGGGGATAGAAGACGCAGTATGTACCTCCCTGCCCACTATGGGAGGTCAGGATCCCCACCCAGTCTCAGTGCCAGTAAAAATGAAGAAAATGGTTTAGTCAAAGAATTCTAGAGTTACGACTGAAAACACACAAGAAAAAGTGAGATAAAGAGTACTGGTTTAAATAAGGACAAGATGTAGATCCCAAGAACTTCCGATCAGTGTACTCAGTTTGAGATTCCCTGAAAGTCTCATCCTTCAGACACAATCAAAGGATCCCACCGAACTAACATTCACCTATACCAAAAAAATATAAAGAGACGTGTAAATAGTTAAAAAGAAATCCGACATCTCCTTGTGGCTTGTATTGAGATTATTTAATAGACTGGCACCCTAAAAAGAAAAATTTCTGTTTTTGTTGGGGTTTTGTTTGTTTTTAAGGGTTTTACGGCGCTTGCAATACATTTAGGTCATATCAGCGCCAGTAAAAAGGAAGATAATGGGATAGTAAAAAGTTCTGGAATTACAATTAATAAAATGAGATAGTCAAATTCTAGGATTACAATTAAAGCACCCAAAAAAAGGTAAGACAATAGGGGAATTGGTTCAAATAGGAAACATGTAGATTCCAAGAGCACACTATCAAAGTAGTTTGAGATCACCTAAAAGTTTTCATCCAGACACAAGCACAGGTCACCGCTAAGAGAAACGCACTCAAACTCAAATGTTTACATATCTTATATACATAAACAAAAATAATACAATTCACAACAGAGATAATTTACAAGACAAAAATATCATCTCCCAAAAGTCTGAATTATACACTTGACTGTTTCCCTCCCAGCTAGGTTATCCAGCCAGGGCCAGGACAAAACCAAGTAATCTCATTCCAAGGCAAAGACAAAAAGCATGTTGGAAAACAGCTATCAGGGGATAGAAGTCACAGGAAGTTCCTCCCTGCCTACTACGGGAGGTCAGGAACCCCAACCAGCAAGATTATCTAATAGACTAGCACCCTAAAATTAAAAAAATATCTAAAACTCACGAAAATCTAAACAGCTATGCATTTTGCCCATTTTTTGTTCAATAAAAATATAGACTGATTCTAAAATGGTTTTATTTTGATCAATACAGGGCATTAGGACAAACCATCTCCCACGTGATTGCAAAGGTACAGCAATGAATATACATAAAATATATAAGTATATAAAATAGTGAATGAGTATTATAAAGCCAGGACCGGTTCATGTGATGACGTCATCATCTCCAAACAATAGTCTGTGCCAGGGTCAAGAGAGTTTGTTTTTTTTAAAAAAGCTAAACCAAAATCATAACCTATAAGCATTTTGAAGATGGTTTTTTTTTCTCCTCTTTGCAATACTCTTCAACAGTCGTAACGTCACTTCCTTCCTAATGACGCATGGTAACTTAGTAACACTGGCTCTAAACTATCGGAACAATGGCGGACACCCATATGAAATACTTCTCTGATGAGCATAAAATTGTATCCAGAGGAGAAAAACATTATAAACCTGATCATGTTTTGACTTTTATACATTCTGATCACATGACATGTGAAAAAATTTCTAGCCAGCATGATAAATAAAAAGTGCCGATTTTCTTTGTTTAGAACCAAGCTGCTGGTTGCTGGGTGGACGTGACATCAGACTATTGAATCATATTAACATAGAATAATTCTAAAACAAGACTGCTATGAAATACTCCTCCAGAAGATTAAAGGGGGGATAATTCATAACAGCTTTATGGAGGTACAAATCATCGTCAATGACGTCAGAAACTCTATTCACCTTGAACTAAGGGAAGTAACAAAAGAAATAATTGACAAATTTTGAAATAATGTAAGAGTAACCTCTCTTGATTTTCAGTTGAACAATGAACTTAAATCACTTAAACGCATCATGTCGATAAGGTAGGCTGTTTACAATAATTGATAAAAAAATAATTAATTGTGGGTAAATAAATATCTTAATATATCAATATAGCTAGTTTGATTCATTAGAAAACAATATACCCACATCTGATTAAATGCATAGACCAAAAATACGAAAAAAAAAATAAAAATCTTAAAACATTTCTTTTTAGTATGTAACGCTGTAGAATTATATTGCTTTGTTTTATATTGCATGTTTGAGTGAAAGTAGCCACGTTATTGTTAAGCACTTTGAGCTTATTGATATACAGGGTGAGGCGCTATATAAAAACCATATATTATTATTATTATGAATAAAAACAAACGGAAAAGAAAAGAAAAAGAAAACCGTCAGTAAGATGTTCCAAAACAGATGATGTAAATGTTGCAGGTTGAAGAAATAAATAACAATGTGAAATTGAATGTAAGTTTGTAAATACCTGTTTTCGTATATTAAATTGAAGCTTACATTCAATTTCACATTGTTATTTATAACAAAATAGAATAATTTCCTTGTAATTTGCTTTGACACATTTTTGTGTAAACAAATTTAACGATTATTTTTTAAGAATTGATAAAGACATAAATTGCCTTTAGTTGCAATTGCTAGTTTCAATATTAATCATGTGGAGTTATTTAAAATACCAGTCCTGTTGTTTTTGACATATGTGTCAATGCATGACATAATCAGCCGGAAGGTGAACATTTTGAATTTACATTTTTTTTTTCATTTTATAAAAGGCTATGCTCACCAGATCATTTTAATCTTTATTTGAAGTAAATCGGGTGTTCCATGAAGTTATGGTCAGATGTATGGGAAAGATATCCAGCAACTTTTCTCAAATTTTATACTTTTTCAACTTGACTAGCTGTAAAAAATATTTAGAAGTGAAATTAAGCTTTGATATTTCCCGAAGATGTACAAAAAGGGTTGATTTAATTATTTATGACAAGAACTCATTTTTGATAAAAATTGACTAAACTTGGCAATATCTCAATTCAAACCTTCCACTGTAACATATAGAGATGTAAACGATTTCCACTATAAGGACAGATGACTTTTCTTTCAATAAAAATATTGACTGATTCTAAAATGATTATATTTTGATCAATACAGATTTCAGAGTTGCTATGCTATAAATGGGATTAGGCCTAAAAAGCACTAGAAACAAACAAACAAAAAAAATTAACTGAAGACTTTTTAGTTTTTAGCTGTGGCAGCCACAGCTCTGTGACAAAAATTGAATTGAGAACACATTGAAATAGGTGGTGAAGAAACGAAAGCCCAGGTTTGAAACAGAGATGATATTAATCACATCAATAATAACAGTATCAAGAATAATATTTTACATCTATATTGTGACATCATTAGTATTCTCATACGACGACACAAATTCTAAGTACTTAACAATTATTAAAAATGCAATCATTAATAAAAAAATTATACTTTTTCTCCATTGAATAAGATTATCGTCAACACATAAACATACAAAATATTTCTACAAGTATAAAAGTAAACCACCTCACAGAAAAAAAAGAACCCCCCCCCAAAAAAAAAAAAAAAAAAAAAAAACACAAACACAAGCACAAAAAAAAAAACTTGTTGATTGTCAGATGAATTGTAAATGTAATAAAAAAATGAGGACATTCTGTCGACATAAAATGCAATGAAGACTGGAATAACCCAGGAGTCAGCCACAGTGCAGCGCCGCAAATTGAGCTAGGGCGGGGTGACTTGCTCAAGGCCACACAGCGCAGCGGCGGGTGATCGAACTCGGTACCTTTCGGGTACGAAGCAAAGACTGTACTGCTTATTAAATTCTATCATAAAAGCCCAGGTGGTTGAGATGCTTTAAGGTCATATCAGCCAAAGGGAAAAAAAAGAAAGAAATTAATTCTGTATGTATTTAAAAATATGCACTTAATAAAATTATATATCAAAATAGTTGGCAGGTATGCATAATTACAACCCTTAATTTGGTGGAACATTTATATTTTATCACCTAAAAAATAAAAAAAATTAATAGGTGTAAAATAAATATTCATATCTGTACATATGCAATTAATTATAACTGGCCAAATTAAAACAAGTCAACAGAATCTCTCTGATGTACCGCCAAATGGGGCCACATTGCCTTAAGGGGTGACTTTTCCTCTATAGATTTGGATAGACAAGATTACACCTAGTTTTACAACAATTATTTCTTTTGATGAAAAACCAAGTCTTCTAATAAAGATGATAACCACAACAAGCCTGAGAATACTCAAAATGTTCCAAATCGGTTGAAGCAAAGTCACTCCACTTGACGGTAGTTTATCAGTCATAGAATCACTCTTCTAGTTCAAGCACGGAAAGGCAGACAATAGACGGGAAATACAACATTTTCAGAAACAAAATACCGTTTTTTGTGAAATCACAAAAGTTGATTTCATCTGAAATTTACAACAAACTATTCTCACATTCTTCTATTTTGCATTCCAAAATTAAATATTCCCAGGAAGTGATTAGACATTCTTAATGTACATGTTGCTGCTCGAAGCTCGAAGATAAAAATAACAATGTCAAATTGAATGTACGCTTCAATTTAATATACGAAAACAGATATAATGGATGTTTCCGGTTTCCCCTTTATCAACAAAACAGGATGAATGAAAGAAACACTACAGACGAAATTCGTCTTTAGTGTTTCATTCATCTTGTTTTGTTGATAAAGGGGAAACCGGAAACGTACATTCTATCGGTTTTCGTATATTAAATTGAAGCGTACATTCAATTTGACATTGTTATTTAGACATTCTTAAAACACAAACATGGAGGAAATCCTTTTCTAACAACCTTCAGCTTTGCCCATTTTGTCACATCCTCATCACAATGTTGTTATCTTATTTCATTTTATTTCAATTTTTAATGCAATGGCAAAAAAAAAAAAAAAAAAGACAATAATCTACAAGAACAGGTTTGAAACGACATTCTGACAACATTATTCATAATCAGGGGAATTTCCATCCTCGTCGTAGTATTCCTCATCCTCCTCCTCATCAAAATCATCACCATCATCATCATTATCATCATTATCATCATCATCATCATCATTATGGTAGTAGTCATCCTTGTACTTGTACTTAAATGTCTTGGCAAGTCGCGATGACCTCTTCAGGTGGACCATCCCAGGCCAGTCGGGGTCGTGGGGCAAACGGTTTTCTGGGGTCAAACAAAGGTCAAAAATTAGGTTAAAATTAGGTTGTGAAAAGAACAGCCTTTTTCCCTTTTGTAAATGTTGCTGCTCCAAGCTCAAGGAAATAAATAAAAAATGTGAAATTGAATGTTAGCTTTAATTTATTTACGAAAACAGATAAAATGGATGTTTCGAGTTTCCCCTTTATCAAATAAACTATTAAAGAACGAACAAATCACGGTGTTGCAGCTGGGAGGTTATTCTTGAAGAATACTGGGTAATGTAAATGTTGCTGCTTGTTACAAGATAAAGGGGAAACCCGAAACATCCATTTTATCAGTTTTCGTAATTAAATTGAAGCTTACATTCTATTTCTCATTGTTATTTATTTTTCCTTTTGTGGCATTTTGAAAAAACAAATATACAACCGTAACAAAATTGTGACTTATTGAGTAACGTGGTGTTATGTTGAAATGGTCAACATGAAGTAAATTTAGTTTAGCGTCAATATGATCAGAATTAGGAACGTGAAGCGATTTTTTAAAAACCAAATTAATTCTCCTCAATAATGGCAATTATCTTAATTCAACTTTCATAACTCAACCATTTGAGTGGGATTCAGAGGAATTTGTCCTCGGGTCATTTTTCTTTTCAGTTGTTTACCAGTTAAAACAAATGAAAACTTTGTTTTCTCATTTACAAGACCTTGCCTATTGAAACATTTGAGGCCAATTTATCATGAAATGCGGCTATGTGGTCTTATGGTATGACACTCGCTTTCGGATCAGAAGGTCCTGAGTTCGAGCCTCGATCGGCGCATAGTTGAGTTCTAGGAAAAGCTCTTTACTCACATTTTTTGACTGTACTCAGGTGTAAAATGAGTACCTGGCCGTTGACAGCATTGGTCTCTGTCACAAAAAAATAGTAATATCACCTAACAGGCGTCATGCTTCATTCTACATGTTACGTTTTGCTGTTGGTCAGGGACCCCTTGTAAAGCACTTTGAGCACGTTTAGTGGATATTGCGCTTAATAAAAGCTCCATTTTTTTAAATTAAAAAAAAATAATGAAATGAGTGGTTTTGAAGACGAACTTAGCCATTAAAATAATTCATGTCAAGAGGAAATTTCTTCTCACTGAAGAAGGCGTGCCACTTTGAATTATTTACAGAATTTTTATTTCTTAAATTATGAAAATAACGTGTGTTGTATGTATATACACACAAAACATCCCATAATTTCATGATTCTGCAAATTATTTTAAATTCTTGTCATTTAATTTTTCCGCAATCCAAACATGTTCAGGCTTTTTTTTTTTTGGTTTGTTTTTGTTTTTAATGGTTTTACTGCGCTTACAACACATTTAGGTCATATCAGCGCCAGTAGAAAGGAAGAAATGGGATAGTAAAAAGTTATAGAATTCAATTAAAGCACCCAAGAAAAGGTAAGACAAAGGGGAATTGGTTCAAATAGGAAACAGATGTAGATTCAAAGAGCACACCATCAAAGTACTTAGTTTGAGATCACCTTACAGTCTCATCCCAACACAAGCATAGGTCCCCACTAAGAGGAATACACTCAAATGTTAACAAATCAAATATAACATGTAAATAAAACATAATACAGTACATAACAGAGAGATGATTTACAAGGAAAAAAAATTCATCTCCCAAAGCAATAACTATACATTTGACTGTTTCCCTCTCAGCCAAGGACTCCGACCAAGGTCAGGACAAAACCAAGCAATCTCACTCCAAGACAAAGACAGAAGGCAATTGGAAAACAGATAAGAGGGGATAGAAGACACAGCAAGTACCTCCCTGCCCACTATGGGAGGTCAGGATTAAGATGAAGGGGAATTGGTTCAAATAGGAAACAGATGTAGGCCAAAACCTCAGTGTTGAATGGTATATTGTAGTAGGGTTACTCACTCTGACTACTGCGTAGAGTGCATTCCTTGGCACCACGACAGTCTCGGAGCTTCTTCAGCTCTTCATGGAGTTGCTGTAAGATGCCGTAGTTCAACTCTGTCACTGTGTTTTTCATCTGTTGAATGTGAAAAACAATAACGATGATGATGATGATGATGATGATAATGACGATGATGAGGATGACGATGATGAGGATGATGATGATGAGGAGGAGGAGATGGAGGATGAGGATGATGATGATGATGAAGATGAAGAAGATGATGATGATATTGATAATGATGATGATTGATGATGGTGTTGATGATGATGATGATGATGAAATGATGATACTGATGATGATGATGATGAAATGATGATACTGATGATGATGATGAAATGATGATACTGATGATGATGATGTTGAAGATGATGATAGTGATAATGATGTTGATGATAATGATGATGACGACGATGATGATGATGACAATGACAATGATGAAGATGATGATGATATTGATGATGACGATGATGATGATGATGATGATGATGATGATGATGATGATGATGATGATGATGATGATGATGATGATGATGATGATGATGATGATGATGCATGTGTATGTCTGAATGTATGTGATACATTACCTGGAAAGGATCCTTGTGAAGGTCATAGAAACTCATAAACGTTGTGAGAAATTCACAGTAATGAAAGTCGTGTGTTTGGTTGATGGTGCGTAAACACCAAAATGTGTTGTTGGCTGTGTTGGGACAGAAACAGAATGGACCATCTGGGGAAAAGGTAGATAGTTAATAATAATAATAATAAAATAATAAAATAATATAATAATAATATAATAATAATAATAATAATAATAATAATAATAATAATAAAATAATAATAATAACATATAATAATAATAATAATATAATAATAATAATAATAATAATATAATAATAATAATAATAATAATAATAATAATAATAATAATAATAATAATAATAATAATAATAATAATAATAATAATAATAATAATAATAATAATAATAATAAAATAATAATAATAAAATAATAATAATAATAATAATAATAATAATAATAATAATAACAATAATAATAATAACAATAATAATAATAATAATAATAATAATAATAATAATAATAATAATAATAATAATAATAATAATAATAATAATAATAATATAATAATAATAATAATAATAATAATAATAATAATAATAATAATAATAATATAATAATAATAATAATAATAATATAATAATAATAATAATAATAATAATAATATAATAATAACAATAATAATAATAATAATAATAATAATAATAATAATAATAATAATAATAATAATAATAATAATAATAATAATAATAATAATAATAATAATAATAATAATAATAATAATAAAGTGATAATAATTGTAATAACAATAGATTATTGAAAAGTATATAAAACCATTAATTGTAATAAATCAATAATAATAAATAGATTTGTTTTGTTGCAGTTCTCTTTCTGTTACAGTAGGGATGGGCATTATTCGATACCTTCATCGATACTCTACTCATTAAGGTTGAAATTATTGAGTACTCGATACTTTTTGACACTCTATCGATATTCCATCTGTAGCTTGCTTTGGCTTTGTCATGAATGAAACTCACTCTTTTATTATTAAAAAAGATAAAATAAAATGTCATTGAAATGAACGGATAGATAATGGACAACTCCACAGACTATGCAGACTCTTCTTCCCTTACTAAATAGTCTGTGGAAGGCTGACAGTTGACAGACGACCTCGTCTGATCTTGTGATCTAACTTTTCACCTTTTGCACCGTAGGTTCAACTGACTGACCCTTAGTATCGAATAAGTTATTTGATTTTAAAAATCCTTATTCGATCGAGTACTCGATACCTTTCAGTATTGATTAAGGCCCATCACTGGTGCCTTTTGCGCTGTAGGTTCAACTGACCCTTAGTAGTATTGAATAAGTTATTCGATTTTGAAAATCCTTATTTGATCGAGTACTCGATACCTGTCAGTATTGATTAAGGCCCATCACTGGTGCCTTTTGCGCTGTAGGTTCAACTGACCCTTAGTAGTATTGAATAAATTATTCGATTTTGAAAATCCTTACTCGATCGAGTACTCGATACCGTTCAGTATCGATTAAGGCCCATCCCCGATATACAGAAAGAATAAATATAATTGTGCGGCTATGTGGTCTTGTGGTATGACACTCACTTTCGGATAGGAAAGTTCTGGGTTCGAGCCTCACTCTGCGCATATTTGAGTCTTTGGAGAAAGCTCTTTACTCACATCCTTTCACCGTACTCGGGTGTAAAATGAGAACCTAGAGGTTAACAGCAATTTTCTGTCCCAAAAAAATTGTAATATCGCCTAAAAGGCATCATGTCCCCGTCCTAAATGCTAAATTTTGCTGTTAGCCAGAGACCCCTCGTAAAGCACTTTGAGCACTTTTAGTGGATTTTGCGCTATATAAAAGCTCAATTTATATTTATCTATTTATTTATTTTTAATTTTTAAAATTAATTTCCTTACATGTCCAATATGGCGGAGTCTTCCAGTGGTCGTTGTCGTGGGAGAAACATTGCATTCCACTCACTTTACACGGCCTGGGGTTGACCAACCCCCCTCCTCCCTTCTTCGATTTACGCAGTTTTTTCCTCTGCTTCCTTCTCTCTTGTTTACTCAAATATGGCCGGCCATCCGGACGTCTGTGAGACAAAAGAAAACATCTGAACCAAAGTCATTTTCTAATACTTTTTGGTTAACTCTTTCAGTGCCATTGGCCTCAGTGTGCGGCCAGAGCAGAATCTGTTCTACTGGCCAATGGCCACACAGTGCAGCCAGTCTTGAAATGCAAAAACAATAATTTAATCCAATCCTATTTTCTACAAAAGTACTGTAAATTGAACCAATGGTATCATTTCTTTCATCAGAACATTCAATTGGCCCTAGGGGGATATTTAAATTGAGATTTTACGCCGAATTCGAATGTCGCTTTATCTTAGTTTTGTCATTCTCATGCTGCCTCAATCAGGTGTCAGCCATTTTGTGACGGAAATGCGAATATAGCCTCAGCGCTGAAAGAGTTAATACAGGCAAAATGGTAAAGAATGATGGTAGGACAGTACACGACACAGACAGGCAATTGGATAGATGTAGGCTTCATTACCTTCAACACTCTTGGGTCACAGATGCTGGGGGAAGGGATTTTTTTCTTTTTTTAATTGTGAACTTTTATGTCGCATAACATCTAAGTTAATGTACTAAAAGCACTTTAAACTTTGTGCGGCTATGTGGTCTTGTGGTATAACACCCGTATTCCGATCGGAAGGTCCTGGGTTCAAGCCTCGCTCAGCGCATAGTTGAGTCCTTGGAAAAGGCTCTTTAATCACGTTCTCTCACCGTACTCAGGTGTAAAATGAGTACCTGGTAGTTTAGTGGATATTGTGCTATATAAAAGCTCAAGTTTTTTTACAAAGGATCCCAAGCAAATGGCAACACTGAAAAGACATGGTGAGACAAGACGCATGCAAGACTCTGGGGTATTTCTTTCCATCAAAACAACGCTGCTCCTGTTTTTTTGTTTTTAAGGGTTTTACGGCACTTGCAACACGTTTAGGTTATATCAGCGCAAGTAGAAAGGAAGAAAATGGGATAGTAAAAAGTTCTAGAATTACAATTAAAGCATCCAAGAATAAGGCAGACAAAAGGGAATTGGTTCAAATAGGAAAAAGATGTAGATTCCAAGAGCACACTATCAGTGTACTTAGTTTGAGATCACCTAAAAGTCTCATCCAGACACAAGCTCAGGTCCCTACTAAGAGGAATACACTCAAATGTTTACAAATCATATACAATACATAAACAAAACATAATACAGTGCATAACAGAGAGATGATTTACAAGGAAAAAAATATCATCTCCCAAAACTAACTAACATTTGACTGTTTCCCTCCCAGCCAGGGCCAGGACAAAACCAAGTAATCTCATTCCAAGACTAAGACAGAAAGCATGTTGGAAAACGGATATAGGGGGATAGAAGACACAGTAAGTACCTCCCTGCCCACTATGGGAGGTCAGGAACCCCATCCAGACGCTGCTCCTGACCAAGGTACTCATTTTGCAATCCTGTATGCTGAGAAAATGTCAGTTAAAAATCTTTTTGCAAGGACTAAATTTTGCACTGCCAAAAGTTTGACTTGAACCCTAGACCTACAGGGTTCAAGCTGAGTGTTATAGCACTAGACCATAAAGCTTTAGATAAAGGAGAAAAGGAAGAAATGGAAGTCGATTCGATAAGTAATAAATACATGTCCTGCCTGAGGTTTTACACAGATGATGCTATGGGACACACCATAGAAGGAAGACACTCATTCCCAAAGATGCATTTCACGCAAAAAAAATCATCTTCCAGAGAAAACCATACACTCACATCCAACTGCCTTACTCGCAATAAAGGATCTAAGCCATGACAAGGGCAAAACAAATTAAAAGATAATGACAGATGCTAAAGAGAAAGGGTTAAGGGTTATCAGGCGAAAGAGAAATAGAAAAGACCTTACCAATATCTCTATTGGATTCATAGATTAGTCATAATATTAACTCACTCAATTCTAGAGACTTTTGCTACAATTCAAAATTGGGAAAAATGTATTAAAAATGAGCATGTACATAGATAGTTTTATTCAACTACCATTAACATGCAAAAACTAAAAACATTAGCATTGATACTACGCCTATAATTTGTCTCATAAAAAATGTAATAAATAGGCATGGGGTAAAAGTAACCCGGGTAAACTACGGATATAGTCGGTGTTAGGGTTGAGTGAGTTAAACAAATTTTATTCAATTCATGATTGGATTTCAGTATCCCAATTTAGAAAATGACACAAAATTTGTCACCTTCTCTGACTCAAGTCCACCACTCCAGGTTCTTGACCACTGAGTCCATCTTGGTCACAATCGCACTCAGATGTCCCATCCACTCCATAGACCTGACTGTCATCGTCGTCAACATCATGGTAGGGGACCACAGGTCTTTGTTTGATCAAATGACGACGAATGTCCTAGGACAAAAGAATAAAGACTTCGTTACTGAGGTTGATTTGATAGAAAATGATTGTATTAAAAGTAAGTAAACATTTGGCAAAATGTGATATTCTCTAACCTTATATATTTGTGTTTTGTTGTTTGTCTCCTGACGAAAGACCAAGGGCCGAAACGACTCAAAACTATGGGCTGAGCGAGGCTCGAACCCAAGACCTTCCAATCTGAAAGCAAGTGTCATACCACAAGACCACATAGTCCTTGGAGAAGGCTCTTTACTCACATTCTCTCACTGTTCTTGTGTGACTTGTGACAGAATTCAAACAATGTTGAGTGTGTTTAAAACAAGATTTTTTAAAATTCCCTATATTCATCCCATAGACGAAATTTGTCTCTAGGGTATATTCCAAGGGAAGACTGGAATAACCCAGGCATCAGCCGCAGTGCAGGGCCACAAATTGAGCTAAGGCGAGCTGACTTGCTAAAGGTCACATAGCACAGCGGCAGGTGATCGAACTCAGCACAGTTTTGGGTACGAAGCAAAGACCGTACCACTGAGCCACACTGCCCCTTAAAGCAACAATGATCGTAAAACTAAATGTTTTTTTACAAAAATGTTCACCCATTGTGTGTGGTACTGGCAGGTGCCTTGTCTGAGGTTCGAACTTGAAACAGTCAAATTCAAGATGGGTAAAAATTCCGTCACAGCCACAAACACACAAGAAAAGAGGGGTGAGATTATTCCAGACCTATGTACAATCCTCCCTTTACCCCCCTCCCCCCCTCCCCTCATCCCCCATCCTCTTACCCTCAAATCCTCCAGTGCCTTCCTGTATTCTTTAATCATGTCATCGATGCGTTCCTTGTGGCTGGCCCAGGCTTCGGCCTTTCGGTAAATGTCAAGGTCACACAGCACGGACTGGTTGGACAGAATACGACATCGTCTGTTGAACATGGACTCGAAGCCATCTGGAGTCAATAAATAAATAAACGAATAATTAAATATGAATGCATATAAAGTGCATTTCCATTTTCATTGATTTACCAGCATTTTCTCTAAGGGCTATACAAGGTTATACAATTTAACAATATGAGGTAATAGACGTAAATATTCTTTTGCGGCTATGTGGTCTTGTGGTATGACACTCGCTTTCGGATCGAAAGGTCCTGGATTTGAGCCTCGCTCAGCGCATAGTTGGGTCCTTGGAAAAGGCTCTTTACTCACATTCTCTCACTTTACTCAGGTGTAAAATAAGTACCTGGCTATTTACAGCGTTGTCTCTGTCCGAAAAATGTTAATATCGCCTAACAGGCGTCATGTTTCGTTCTACATGTTGCTGTTGGTCAGGGACCCCTTGTAAAGCGATTTGAGCACATTTAGTGGATATTGTCCTATATAAAAGCTCACGTAGACAGTTCAATCCTGTTTAATTGACGAGATAATTAAAGAGATTGACGTGGTAATTAAATTACAAATTGATTAATGCTATTCCAATATGATAGATTTTATGCTTAAATTATCAATTTATTGTTGTATTTTATTTGCATTGTAAAGCGCCTCTGAGCACATTGTGGATCTAGGCGCTATATAAATTCATTCATTATTATTATTCATTATTATTTCATTATGAGATTCCTAACATCTTATCCTAGACTCAAGAGGAAAGGTGTGTTGTGTTTTGTTTTTAAGGGTTTTATGGCGCTTGCAACACATTTAGGTTATAGCAGCGCCAGTAAAAAGGAAGAAAATGGGATAGTAAAAAGTTCTAGAATTACAATTAAAGCACCAAAGAAAAAGTAAGACAAAGGGGAATTGAGAACAAATAGGGATCAGATGTAGATTCCAAGAGCACACCACCAATGTACTTAGTTTGAAGTCACCTACAAGTCTCATCCAGACACAAGCACAAAATCCAACAAAGAGGAACACACTCAAATGCTTACATTATACATTCAAAATAAAAATAATAATACATAACAGAGAGATGATTTACAAGGAAAAAAATATCATCTCCCAAAACAATAACTGCATTTGACTGTTTCCCTCCCAGCTAGGATTCCGGCCAGTGCCAGGACAAAACCAAGTAATCTCATTCCGAGACAAAGACAGAGAGCATGTTGGATAACAGATATAAGGGGATAGAAGACACAGTATGTACCTCCCTGCCCACTATGGGAGGTCAGGATCCCCACCCAGGATGCAGGGGGATAGAAGACACAGTATGTACCTCCCTGCCCACTATGGGAGGTCAGGATCCCCACCCAGGATGCAGGGGATAGAAGACACAGTATGTACCTCCCTGCCCACTATGGGAGGTCAGGATCCCCACCCAGGATGCAGGGGGATAGAAGACACAGTATGTACCTCCCTGCCCACTATGGGAGGTCAGGGACCCCACCCAGGATGCAGGGGGATAGAAGACACAGTATGTACCTCCCTGCCCACTATGGGAGGTTAGGAACCCCAACCAGGATATAGGGGGATAGAAGACACAGTATGTACCTCCCTGCCCACTATGGGAGGTCAGGAACCCCACCCAGGATGCAGGGGGATAGAAGACACAGTATGTACCTCCCTGCCCACTATGGGAGGTCAGGAACCCCACCCAGCAAGAGGAAAGGCTTACATCATAAAATTGGAAGTCTCCAAGTACCTAACATGTTTGTTTTTTTTGTTGTTCAAAAGTATTAGGAAGGCACTTGAACAGGAATGTTTGGTTGTACTGTGGAGGTTAAATAATTACAATGTCCACCAGGAAATATAAATAATATTCAACATCAAAAATATGCTCATAAAATAAGGATAGCTGTAACAACGGTTTGATACCTATTATCATCTATTATAATAGATAATCATCCATTATCAGACTGGAATAACCCAGACGTCAGCCGCAGTGCAACGCCGCAAATTGAAATAGGGCGAGGTGACTTGCTCATGGCCACACAGCTCAGCGACGGGTGATCGAACTCGGTACCTTTCAGGTACGAAGCAAAGACCGTACCAATGACCCACGCTGTTATCTTTTACATTTTACAACTTTTTTAAGAGTCCGATAAAAGGTTAGTACTTCTTTAAATTGATTATTTTTTTTTTTTGTTTGTTTGTTGCTTTAGGTCTCTTCCAACACAATTGAGGTTATATGAGAGACCACTGAAACAAAAAAACAAGCAATCTAACAAAAATAGTACAAATGTAAATCAAAATCATAACCTAAAGATATCATAATCTAAATTATAAATAACCAAGAACAAACAGGCAGAAGATTTACAGAAAAAAAAAATATCCCCTGTCAAAAATACAATCACAAACCAAAGAAGCAGGATAGGCTAGTAAAGAGAAGAAGAAACGACATCATTATCGGATCGTACACCCATGCGAACATCATAGGTATACGATTCAAGGGTGATGCTCCCATCCAACCATCCGCTAAATTGATTATATCTAACACATTAAGTAACAGCGGGGATAGCGTGGCTCAGCGATACGGCCTTTGCTTCGCACCCGAAAGGTACCGAGTTCGATCACCCGCTGCACTGTGTGGCCTTGAGTTTTGAGCAAGTCACCTCGCCCTATATCTAAAATTTGCAGCGCTGCACTGCGGCTGATGCCTGAGTTATTCCAGTCTTCCCTTGCAATAGACCCTATGGGATGAATAAAGGGAATTTTGATCATCTAACACATTCAGTAAAAGTTTTCTAGCCAATTTTTGTTTTTGAAAGGTACAAAAAGTCACGCAGACTTACTGAGGCCACCGGCCATCTGTGGATTGAGTGGGCCACTGACCCCACCTTGCTGGCCCCCACTGGATGGGATGGGTGGTCTAGTGAGGACGGATCTTTTCACACGACTGAATCTGGCCTGGAATTCTGGGGGGAAAAAAGACAGGAAATTGATATTCACATTGCAACATACACGAAATATGAAATGTAAGAATTAGAGGTGACTTGAAGCCTTGTCTAAAGAATAAGAACAATGACTGCCTGTAGCGTTTTTATGATGATAAAAGGTTGGAAAATTGATATTTGAAAGTCTTTTTTATTTAATAATAATAATAATAATAATAATAATAATAATAATAATAATAAATAATAAATAATATAATATATAATAAATAATAATAATAATAATAATAATATTAATAATAATAATAATAATAATATAATAATAATAATAATAATAATAATAATAATAATAATAATAATAATAATAATAATAATAATAATAATAATAATATAATAATAAAATAATAATAATAATAATAATAATAATAATAATAATAATAATAATAATAATAATAATAATAATAATAATAATAATAATAATAATAATAAATAATAATAATAATAATAATAATAATAATAATAATAATAATAATAATAATAAAATAATAATTATAATAATAATAATAATAATATAATAATAAAATAATAATAATAATAATAATAATAATAATAATAATAATAATAACAATAATAATAATAATAATATAATAATAATAATAATAATAATAAATAATAATAATAATAAAATAATAATAATAAAAATAATAATAATAATAATAATAATAATAATAAATAATAATAATAATAATAATAATAATAATAATCATCATCATCATCATCATCATTTTTAAAAAAATTATGCCCTTCTGCCATGACATCATAAGATTTCGTCGCCTGGGCATTCCACGAAGGAATATAAATAACTCATCAAACAAGATGTCTGATGTCAACAGGAATCACCCATGTTGTCCAAGTGAGCAAATCGGGGGTTAATAATCTTGCTCAAGGAAAAGAACAAAAGTGCCTGAAGCAGGGCTCGAACCCTGGGACCTTCCAGGTCACAGTGCAATGCCTTAACCACTCGGCCACTTCACCCCCCATATCATATAAAGATGCTAAAACAGTGGTCTAAGACTGGCTTTAGTCAGCCCATTCCACAGTAAACAGATTGCATAATATGTAATCAACTCACCTCTCTCTGCTTGTTTCTTCATCAATTGTCTGTGTCGCCGTCTTCTCTCCTTCTTCTCCATCCTTCTCTGTTCCCGCCCACCACCACCACCAGCTCCACCAGCTCCTCCCCTGTCGTCACGTCCACGACACTGACAATTCTTTCCAGTGTAGGGAGAATCCTTCTGGAGAGAGGTTCCACTCCCAGCTTTATTGGACCACTTCAAGTTACGGCATTTGTGTTTGCGGAGTCTTCCATTTGTCTCGATGCAGTAGTATTTCTAGTGCGTGCAAAAACAAGAATTTAAAGAAAAGAAAAGAAAAAAAATTGAGAGTCACTCAAAGTTCTGCATTTTGCAAATAATAAATCTGTCAATATCAACAATTATGAACAGATTTCCATGTTCAATTTACATCACAATGGTATATTACTTTTGTCAATCGCTGTCTTCGACAAAAATACTCAGGTTGAAATGGTTTGACAAAGTGCCAAATGCTGACATTTGGACAAGAACAAACCAAGAACAAATGGATGTCCAGGTCAGACGCAGAAAGTGGCGATGGGTTGTCCATACCCTGCGAAAAGAGCCCTGTAATATAACCAAGCAGGCTCTCAAATGGAACCCAAAGGGCAAGAGGAAAAGGGGTCGTCCAAAACAGACTTGGAGGAGAAGCCTTCTCCAAGATTTGAGGGTCTCCAATCTTACCTGGAGTGAGGCAAAGGTCTGTGCCAAGGACAGAAGAAGATGGAAGAGTGTTGTTGAGGCCCTATGCTCCGGCAGGAGTCAAGAGGCTTAATTCAAAAGTAAGTCAAGTAAGTCATGCTATATTCATTCCCCCGGCAAATCATATGAAACACACTTCCATTTCATACATCTCAAGTCACCAGTTAGATTTCCTTTTTGTACTAGCATTTTTACAATATCTACCACTTCCTAAAAGTCAGTTTCTTATTCTTATTCATACCTGAGTCAAGTTTATCTAGAATGTCATGCATAAATTGTCCTACTCAACGGTGACAATAACTAGATTTATTCTGAAATAGATCTGTGTCAAATATGAAAATTCCAAATACGATGTCCATTTCTTATTTTTGTACTCAGTCTATTCTCAGATCAGGACAGTAAAACCAGAGGGATATGCATTTCCTCTATATGCACTTTGTAAATGTTGGAGGAGTATGAGGGGGGGGGGGGGGCAGAGGGAGGGGGTTGGGATTATCATACATCTTCAATAAAATCTATCCATGTCATTCCAAATAAAAGAATGTCTGTAAATATCTTTGAGTTTTGAAATCAATGAAATATTCCTTGTCAGAAAGTTTTTAACTGAAAATGTCACCAAAAAAATTTATGGTTTCTTTGGTTTTTATAAAAACTCGATCATTACAGTTCCCTTTTGTCAGGACTCCCACTAAATTTAACTTGTAAATTACCACAGGTACAAAATCCATCAGCCCGCATAATATTATATCAAGAAAGAAAATCCGACCATACCATCCCGATTTTGGAAAATTTGCACTGGCTTCCTGTCCGCTTTAGAATAGATTACAAAATGGCTTTATTAGTTTTCAAATGCCTCGCTCAACAATTTAGCCCCTATTTATCTTTCTGAATTTATAAACTTTAAGCCTCGAACCAGAATCCTTCGATGATCACATGACATCACTTTATTATGTGTATCAAAAAGGAAGTTAAAGTCTTTTGGTGATCGCTCTTTTCAATGTGATGGCCCCACCAAACTCTGGAATACCCTAGCTACATACCCCAACCCATTTGAGATGTTCTCCATTTCTCTAATAGGTTGGGTCGAGAAATCGAGAACATCTCAAACTTCAAATCTGCTTTCAAATCCCACATGTTCAAAATTCATTTTACACCATGCCGATTGTAATTTTTGTATACTTGTATATTTAAGAAATTTGTATTTTGTTTCAATATTTCATTTTGACTATAGATATTATGTTCATAACTTAATTGATTATCTGTAAAGTACTTTGAGATGTTTGGTTTCATGGAAATTATTATTGTTATTATTATTATTATTATTATTATTATTATTATTATTATTATTATTGTTATTATCATTATTTTTCTTCTTCTTCTTCTTCTTCTTCTTCTTCTTCTTCTTCTTCTTCTTCTTCTTCTTCTTCTTCTTCTCTTCTTCTTCTTCTTCTTCTTACTTATTATTATTATTATTATTATTATTATTATTATTATTATTATTATTATTATATTATTATCATAATTATTATATCATCATCATCATCATCATCATCATCATCATCATCATCATCATCATCATCATCATCATCATCATCATCATCATCATCATCATTATTATTATTATTATTATTATTATTATTATTATTATTATTATATATTATTATTATCATTATTATTATTATTATTATTATTATTATCATTATTACTATACATATTTCTTACCTGCTTTGGCTTACAGGGCAGTTGGTTTTCCCCTCTGGCACATTCCATGGCTAGTTGATGTGTTCGTTGTGGAATGTAGAAATTGAGGGCTTCGTTGTTGCTGCCCCCTTTGGCCATTTGGTTCAACAGAATCATTTCTTCCTTACGCATACGGATACGAAGTCGCCCTCGAGTCAGTTTGCTGGAATATATTATATATTATAACATTATATATTATAACATTATATATTATAACATTATATATTATAACATTATATATTATAACATTATATATTATAACATTATATATTATAACATTATATATTATAACATTATATATTATAACATTATATATTATAACATTATATATTATAACATTATATATTATAACATTATATATTATAACATTATATATTATAACATTATATATTATAACATTATATATTATAACAGTAAATGTCAGGAAAAGAAAATAGATAAAATGTGTAAAACCCGACTGACCAGAGACAGTATCGAACCTGAGAGCGTAAGATCCAACAATGATAAAATTAAAAGACGTTTGTAAAAAAAAAATTCCATTATGTAATCGAATTTCAACAAGTTATATATAAAGAAAATCAGTTTTAAAAACTTCAATTAAAAAAACAAAAAACAAAAAAAAAATTCACATAATTGATTAAACCAGATTTTACCAATTATCTCTAAAATAATCATGATTGCGGTGGTGATAAACATACTGAATATTATCTTTATGGTTATGAGTCATATTATTCAAATGGATAATACTTTACCGGCATTCTTAGCATTTATTTTAAACGTAAATTATGTCATTGCATTTTCATAACTTATCTTATCTTATCTTACTAAAGGCTAAACAGGAATTATCCTTAAATTGTCTTATACAATAGTTTATAATTACAGAATCTCATATAGCTTGCATTGTATCATTCACAGACAGTTTTTCACAACTTCGAATGTCACAAAAAATTTATCAATACGGAAATGTAAAATCGAAAAATATTATCACAGAATACTGGTAATTGAAAATTGGTCATGATGGAATGAATAATAAATGTACAAAGTTCATAGTACACTTCCTAGTGGTTCTCTTGATTGAGCCCACCAATTTCTACACTAAGAAACAGGCAAAGACAGAAAGGATGGAATGAATTATAAATGTACAAAGTTCATAGTACACTTCCT
>NC_088370.1:35932292-35957292 GCF_034508935.2 Berghia stephanieae | reverse complement strand
ACTATCTATAGTCTTGTTAATATAGTTAAGTGAGAATTACTCATAAACATGGATGGCGAAAAAAATAAATAATAATAATAAAGACCTGAGTGAGGTCAACTTCATTCTATCTATAAGCATATTTTCAAATTTGTTATATAATTTGTTTATCCGTGCTACAGCTGCACCGAAGCATATGTGCTTCAGCATGTGCTTCAAGGCCTGATCTCGATAGAGAACCGCTATTTTGGCCTTGAGCAAATCACCTCACCCTTGGTGCGTGGACGATTACTTTCCTAATATGTATATCCCACCCACCCACACACACCCACACACACACCCACACACACGCACGCACAAGGTAACCAGCCCAACTCCTTTAATAATTAGTAATCTCATGAAGTACTTGTACTTACAGAAACCAAAGCACTGCTTGACTACATTGCTGTGAGTACACCCACCCTGCGGTTAATGAGGGTTTTCGGAATCATTTGGAATAAAATAATATTTATCTTTAGTCCATTTTTTCCGCCCACCAAATCCAAGCATCAGTAACACACTGTATAGATAGAATGCGCTTGGCCAAGGAGTTCACAACATTGCCATCCGGAAGTATTACGGACCAACACACAAACTCTGTGTATCCATGAACTTTTATAGTCTGGTTAATACAGCTTATTGAGAACAACTCACAAACGCGGATGGCAAAAAACAATAACAAAGGTCTGTGTGACGTCATCTTCGTTCTATCTATAGATAGTTCGAAGATGACGTCACTCAGGTCTTTGTTATTGTTTTTTGCCATCCGCGTTTATGAGTAATGCTCACTGAACTGTTTTAACCCGACTATAAATGTTCATGGATACACACAGTTTTGTGTGTTGGTCCGTTATACTTCCGGATGGCAATGTTATGAGCTTCTTAGCAAAGCGCATACTATCTATAGTCACCTGGAACAACTACAAAAGACGTCTAACTTCTACGTCATGGCACAAGACCGAAGGGCTAAAGCTCAGGTGGTCGCTGGTTCGGATAAGTAAGTATATAAGTAAGTAATTTGACATCATAGTAGATTGGACTAGGGCGACGTGTACTTATTTGAAGGTCTGACGACACAAATGGAAATATTCTCAAAATGACGTAAAATATGGCCCATTATAAACCATGTTAAATCAAGGCCATAATTGCGTTCGGTTGTCAGACCTGCAAATATATGCACCTAGTTTTAAGGGCGCTTGTCTGTTGAGGTTTTTTTTTAATCGCTTTATATTATTCTTATAGATAGTGTGCGTTTGGCTAAGAAGTTCACAAAATTGCCATCCGGAAGTATAACGGACCAACACACAAAACAATGTGTAACCTTGAACTTTTATAGTCTGGTTAATACAGTTTAGTGAGAATAACTCATAAACACGGATGGCAAAAAACAATAACAAAGACCTAAGTGACGTCAATTTCATTCTATCTATACTGGTCTAAATCGTTTGAATGGTTTATCTTACACGTACCTATTTTTTCAGGTCTTATAACCTAAATTGTGATGACCTCATTTTGTAATGAAAATACTATACCAAAAAAAAAAAAACAACAATACTAACATTCTCAAATATCACCATAAAAAACCTCATAAAATCGGAATTTTAGAGACCATGGCGGAAGGGCGGGAAGGAAGAGTGGAAATAGGAATGATTCCGCCAAAAGTGGAAGGGTTGGCAGGTATGCATACATACACATGTGTACATGTGTAACACACTGAAGCTTCCATTGATCAAATGTGTACATGTGTAACACACTGAAGCTTCCATTGATCACATGTGTACATGTGTAACACACTGAAGCTTCCATTGATCAAATGTGTACATGTGTAACACACTGGAGCTTCCATTGATCACATGTTTACATGTGTAACACTCTGAAGCTTCCATTGACCAGTACTTACCCAACAAAACATCCTGGTCATCTGTCATAATGACCACGATGTTCGGACGGACACTTCGGACCACAGGCTTGCGTTTCTTCCACGTTGAAGGCGATGGCAAGGACGATGACGATGACGTTGAAGATGAAGATGATGACGGATCTGACGGAGGAGAATTTTGCCTTGGTCTGTCCTCAAGAGTCTGAGATGATGATGATGACGATGAAGATGGCGGTAGTCTATCGGAAATACTCCCTCCTCTTTCCCGTTCGAGTTTCCGTTTCCTCTCAGTCCTGCTGCTGGTGACATAGGACATTCGGTTTTGTTGGTAGAAATCTTTGGAATACGGCTTGGCCAAATAGGATGATGATGATG
Source organism: Berghia stephanieae (assembly GCF_034508935.2). Classification (NCBI taxonomy): domain Eukaryota; kingdom Metazoa; phylum Mollusca; class Gastropoda; order Nudibranchia; family Aeolidiidae; genus Berghia; species Berghia stephanieae. The sequence continues at coordinate 35,955,020 of NC_088370.1, read as the reverse complement.
ATGATGATGATGGCTCTGATGATAACGACGATGAAGACGATGATAATAATGACGACGATTGATGTTGTCGTCTACTCCGTCTACTTTTTGTATTTTTACCCCTGTTTCTATATCGTCTGTTCTGAGAGTTTGTTCTTTTATTGTTTGAACGATGAGATGATGATAATAACGACGACGAAGGTGATGATGATGATGATGATCTTCTTTTAGAGCCTTTTGTGATAATTGATATTGATGGTGATGATGGTAATGAAGAAGATGATGGCGAAGAAAACAATGACGGCGAAGAAGGTGATAACGATAATACTGGAGATGATGGAATAGAACGAGATGATGATAACTTAGAGTTGGGGATAGGGGGTAGCAGGGAAGAGGGAATGTTTCGGGATTTCTTTCCACGGGAAAGTCTTCTGTCTTTGGCTCGAGATTTGTAAGAGTATCTATCGTGGTAATTGTAGTAGCCGTCGTTATCACCATCCCTACCACGACCACTACTACCATCACTACTAATCGTGAGATGACCAGGGTTGTGACTGTGTTTTCTTCTCCTTCTGTTGTGCTTGTTGTTGTTGTTGTTGTTGTTGTTGTTGTTGCTTGCGTAGGTGGGGACGATGAAGAAGAGGATGACGACGACGACGAGTGACGTCACAAGCAGACGACTCCATGTCAATCTTTGAAGACGCTTCAGTAGATTCATCGTGTCTAGTTTTTGGGCTGGTGACTTCACACCTGGGGATCATTGAAAGGACTGTTTTAGCCTGAGACAAATACAACAACAATATAATCAATTTTTAAATGCATATTTACATTTCGCTAAGCGGACAGCAAAGTGATTCTTTATGTAAAAGATCTATGAGAATTGGGCTACACTGAGGTCTCGTCAGTAGAAATTACATTGCTGAATTTTTGTTTACTAAAGATATTGGATTGACTTATTCCATTATGGAATGTCATATAAAATAGAGATAGAGATAAAGGGGGGTAAATCTGACTCATAATTATAGGAACAACACAAAACATCGTTTTGTTTTGTGTTGTTCCCTTATTTATGAGTCAGATTTATTTGCTCCCTTTATCTCTACATCTACTCGTTTAAACACCTCTAGTTTTTGGTCATAATATTATATAGGTTGGCAGGTGATAAAAATCGATTACCCCCCTTGTTCCTATAAATAGACCCAGTCGTCTGAGTAACGGAACAAGATGCCCCATGTGCAAAATGGAACTCATGCCAAGAAAGACAAAAAAAAGACAAAAAAAAAAGAAGGTAATGAAACCAGTTGGAAGGTTTTCCAGAATAGGCTTCCTAAGTCGTGACGTAATCCTGCGCAGCAACGCATGGCAACAAACCAGGGTTGCCAGTTTGGCATTTTAAATGCCAGATTCCAAAAATCTGGCATTTTTAAAAACCGTTTGGCATTAGAAAAATCATTTGGCATTTGGCATTTTCATTTGGCATTTTCTTTTCTTGTATATTATACTTCAAATGACACCTTTTCTTAATTATTTCTAAACGCCTAAAAACCTTTCATGTTAATGTATTTCTTTTTCATTCTTAAAATCCAACCGTGGTGTAGTGGTTTAGCACTCCACTTAGTAGTCAGTAGGTAAAACATTACCCCAACAGGAAATTTAGTATAATTAAAAAAAAAAAAACGAAAAAAAAACGAAAAAAAAAACACGCAAGCCACCAGGATATGATAGTAAATTGTCTATCAAAAGTGAGTAGTTTTCTTAGTGGGGGTGGGAGTCAACAGACTTTGGCATTTTTTTGAGTGTTTTGGCATTTTTTGAGTCTTCCCCTGGCATTTTGTTGAAAAATAATCTGGCAACCCTGCAGTCGAGAAAAATGGCTGACACGAACTCTATTTCCATCACCGCCCTTATGAAATACTTCTCCAATGAGCATAAAAGTGTCTCGCGAGGTGAAAATCATCATCAGTCAGGTCCTGTTTTGACTTTCACTTACTCAGATGGCTTGATGTTCGGCAAAGTTCAAGCCAGCATGAAGAATAAAGAGTATTCTGTGAAGGTAAGTCATTTCGTCTTCTCATTCTCACTCTCAAAATCTCACATCTCCGTAAAACTACTGTTGGACAATAATCAGTTTACTTTGAGTTTAGGCAGATTTAGTATATCCAATGGAAAGCTTTAACTGTTTACGTTCGATTTTAGTTAGGGAGAGAGAGAGGGAGTCATTGAATTATTGTGTTTTTATCTTATGGACCACGGACTTTGAGTCTTTGAGGTCTTAGTCTTGCTTCGCTAATTTTCGTTGCTATTGACTATAGTCTACTACATACTATTTAGTATCGTGTTGTAACCTTTATTATAATACTCATATGAGCATCACAATCACCAATCACGCTAGACATTTTATCATACTTCATGTGGGGCAGCGTGGATCAGCGGTACGGTTTTTGCTTCGTACCCGAAGGTACCGAGTTCGTTCACCCGCCGCTGCGCTGTGTGGCCTTGAGCAAGTCACCTCGCCCTAGCTCAATTTGCGGCGCTGCACCGTGGTTATTCCAGTCTTCCCTGGGAATAGACCCTAGAGATAAATTTCCTCTATGGGATGAATAAAGGATTTATTTAGACCAGTGTTAGTCACGGTAAACTAAACTTCCTATTGGGTTAAGGTGTAATGTAAATGTTGCTGCTTGAAACTCGAAGAAATCAATAACATTGTGAAATTGAATGTGAACTTCAATTTAATATACGAAAACAGATAAAATGGACGTTTCGGGTTTCCCCCTTATCAACAAAGCAAGATGAATGAAAGAATCACTTAATTTGTTTTTTTAATTGAGTTTTTATACAGCGTAATATCCACTAAATGTGCTCAAAGTGCTTTACAAGGGGTCCCTGGCCAACAGCAACATTTAACATGTAAGACGGGACATGATGCCTGTTGGGCGATATTACAATTTTTTCGGACAGAGACAACGCCAGGTACTCATTTGACACCTGAGTACGGTGAGAGATTGTGAGTAAAGAGCCTTCTCCAAGGACTCAACTATGTGCCGAGCGAGGCCCAAACCCAGGACCTTCTGATCTGAAAGCGAGTGTCATACCACAAGACCACAACAGACGTTTTATTAGTTTGTTTGTTTTTTGCCTATTGAGCATGGTCGCAGCTCTAAATTTGAATCTTTTATTCTTTTACTTCCACAGATCTATCTTGATGATGCCTTGGGTTGATTCAGTCCAAAACTAATTTGTGTGGTTTTATTTAACAATGTTAATGACATTGAACATACATTGATACAACAATGCCATAATTTGTCATGTTTATCATGTAAAATCATGTATGGACCTACAAAACCATTATTTTGAATGGTGATTTGATGATGATGAACAAAATATGTGTGTTGTACAAAATAAATGGCAAAGCTAACAAAATGCAATCTCCTTAATAAGAGGAGACTGGGGATTGACAAGTGCTGCAACAAATTGAAAAATAATATCAGATGTTTCTCTTAACATGGTTGGAATATATGAGAGGATGTTAACATTTTTCAGTCTTTCATTAGCCCTCTCAACATGAATTCTACATGAAGCAATTTCTTTTGTTAATAAAATCTCATTTTCAGTAAATTTATTATGTAAAAAGGGAGGGATATTTACAGTTACTCCTTGAGGTAAAATATCTTGAATCAGGATGGGGTTTTACCTTTATTACCTTTATCTGCTAAAATTAATTCTCCAGGGCTTAAAATTAAAAGTTTTAGTAATCCACAATTTTGTACAATGACCTTATCCGAGACAGACCCTGGATCATGTTTAGAAATAAAATTTATCACACCATTTGGACTTAGACCAACAAGAGCTTTAACAGAATTCATGGACCTATAAGAAGAATAAGTTAACCGTTGTTTATCCATTTCTTTAGGAATAGCAATTTGGTCATCTGTACAATCAATGATCATTCTGCAATTTGGAAATCTTAAAAATGATGATGGAGCTGATAGTTTATTTTTATGTCTAGAAGGGCATGTAACCTTCATAACATTTTCAAAGAGAAGCGTATGGCTTATGTAAAACATGAATAAAAGTTTGTATAATATTTGTTATAGTACTTTCACTAACGCTAAACAATTGTGAAATATGAAGGTTAGCGTAGTTCTGTCTAAGTTTCATAAGTGTAATAATGAAAATTTGGTCTTTTAATGCAACTGTCTCTTCCTGAACTTCCCATCTACTATAATAAATAATGTTACCTCTAAAGCACTCAACATATTGAACAATAATATTAAATATTTTAAAAGAATGTACACCTGTCTCCATTCGAAGAACTTTTTCTGTAAGGCTTGAAACAGTGTAAGTGCGTTGAATCTAACTTAGTTGGGTTTTTTAAAGCTAGCTATTTCCTTATTTTTGTCTGTAATTTTTTGTTCTTGAATTAAATTTGTTGTTCTATTTAAAATATCCTCACTTGTTCTCCAATCTGTTTTTTTTTAAAAGATGGAATCCTGTGATGATGGTGACGAGAGTTGAGATGATGATGAGGAGAAGATAATGAGGATGATGATGAGGAGGAAAATAATGATGATGAGGAATCTGGTTTTTTTAAAGGTGGGACTTTGTGATGATGATGAAGAGAGTTGAGCTGATGATGATGATGATGATGATGATGATGATGATGATGATGATATGATGATGATGATGATGATGATGATGATGATGATGAGGGTGATGATGATGATGATGATGGTGGTGGTGGTGGTGGTGGTGATGGTAGTGGTGGTGGTGGTGGTGGTGGACTTCTTGATGTTGGTGCCAATTGAGATGGGGTGGGAATTCCTTGTGTCACTTTTCTTTTCTTTCTTTCTGGCTCTGATGGAAACAATTTATTTTTATTTCTGTCAAACAATTCAGGGAGGTTGGCTTTGTCACCATCTCTGAAGTGACAAGAACACACTCTTGATGATGATGTTGGATCTTTTGTCCTTTCACCTGAAATGAAAAGATTAAAAAGATAAACAATAATTCTGTTGGGCATATTGGGTATATTATTTAATTTGATAAGTACTTTGTTTTAGACTATCTTGTTTGACACCAGCTCAATGCATGATAAATCAAAGGTGTGCAAGAGACTAGGTTACTGGTGGGTCTCTCGCCTGTCTTTTATGAAATCGCACATTCAGCAAAATGTCGCACTTCCTCATTACTTCTTTTGATGATTTTGACTAGGTATATATAAAAATAAGAATTCTTAAATTTACACAGTTAAAGTTGATCTTGGGGTTGAGTGTGGCAAGACTTGCGTTTTCTCTTTATTTCAGTCAGTACTGTACTGGACAGTGCGGTGATGGAAACTTTGGAGTGTCAACACTCGGGCACAGGTAAAGGAGAGAGGTCCCTGCCGCCATCTTGCTTTGTTCACACAGAGTTGCCACCTCGGCTGTCGGGGAGGGAGGCATGGCAGAGAATCAGAGAAACTTTCCAAAAAAAAGAGGAAAGTATGTGTGTTTGTGTGTGTGTGTGGAGAGAGAGAGAGAGAGAGAGAGAGAGAGAGAGAGAGAGAGAGAGAGAGAGAGAGAGAGAGATCTGCGTGAGGGGAGGGGGGGGGGGGGGGAAGAGGTTGCGTTATTTATTTATTTATTTTCATTTTGCCATAAAGGTATCGAGTTTAAAGTAAGATTTTAACAAATATTTTATTTCTTTCTTCTTGTTCTCCTTTTAAAAAAATTATCACTTATCAGTAGAACTTAACTCTCATTCAGTTTATCAGCCTTAACATCAAAACGATTGAGATATCATTTTTGCTTCAACTTCAATAAAAAACCTAGTTTGGAATGTATTTTTATTTATAATTTCGTGCAATTGTACACTTTAATCATAAAATATAGGTCTACGTAAGCTAGAACTTGACCTAGATCTGGACTACGAACTCTATCAAATGTTCGACGAGGCGTGCGTGCTTACCTGACTAAAGTGGTCCACTTTTTCTTCAATTTTTTGTCTGCCTGTCCATTTGGAAATCTGTAAAACTTGCAGGAGTGACTCTCTGACTGGTGTAGACAATCTGGTACAAAATACTGGACCATATTTAAGATAAAAATTGTTTTTTGAGCGATTTTCCAATTATTCCTTGCCTGGACCAAGCACGGATTATTTTTTTGTTTAGAGCCAGCTGATTCGTTGCTAGGCGGACGTGACGTCAGACTGTGGAATCCTATTGCCAAGAACTACGAAAAATTCGTAAAATTACGAAATATTGGCTCCAATTTCAGATCTACATGAACATTTCTAAGTCATTAAAACCTATTGAAAATAAAAGTTGATACCAGAGAGTGCGTCAGTGTAGGGATTTTGAAGTGTTAATTATTCATTGTTGATCTGTAAAGTTAAAGTTAACAATAGCGACTACAATTCTTATCTCCTAAAAATTACAAATTTTTAGATTTTCAAATTAAAATTATTTTTTTTTTAATTGAGCTTTTATATAGCGCAAGATCCAATAAACGTGCTCACAGCGCTTTACAATGGTCCCCTGACCTACAACAATATGTAAAATACAGAACGAGATGTTAGGAGATAATACATTACATTCTCTTTCCGACAGAGACAAAAGTGTTCACGGCGAGGTACTCATTTTTACTCATGAGAACGGCGAGAGAATATGAGTAAACAGACTTTTCCAAGGAGTCAACTATGCGCTGAGCGAGGTTCGAACCCAGGACCTTCCGACCCGAAAGCGATAATTATTCTCCATTAAAACAATGTTAAAACGACCCCTTAATTGCGTTGGTTTACCAGACCTGCAAATACGTTACGTCAACCTACGTCAATCGGATAGAATTCTATTTTCAAATAGCTTTTATAGAAATGTTATTATAGATAGAACGAAGTTGACGTCACTCAGGCCTTTGTTATTAAAAAAAAAAATTTTTGCCATCCACGTTTGTGAGTAATTCTCATTAAACTGTATTAACCAGACTATAAACGTTCAAGGTTACACATTGTTTTGTGTGTTGGTTCGTTATACTTCCGGATGGCAATGTTGTGAGTTTCTTAGCCAAACGCATACTATCTATAGTCTGCTCAATAAACAAAAATGACAAATTTAATCATTTACACATTTAATCAGTTCATATTAATTGTGACTGCAAATTCAATTTTCAGCCTCTAACTCACTCAAACCCACGTGCACACATTTGTAGGTCTGACAACCGAACTGATTTATGGACTTGAATACGCTTCAACAGTAATGACGCATGGTAACTTAGTAACTGGTTCTAAACTATCGGAACAATGGCGGACGCCCTCATGAAATATTTCTCCGACGACCATAAAAGCGTATCCAGAGGGAAAAAAAAACATTATAAGTCTGATCATGTTTTGACTTTTATACATTCTAATCACATGACATATGAAAAAGTTCTAGCCAGCATGAAGAATAAAGAGTACAGATTTTCTTTGTTTAGAACCAAGATGGCCGCCGTTGCTGGGAGACGTGACATCAGACTATTGAATCCAATTAATACTGTTGTGACTTGATAATATTTTGCTTTGTTTCGAGAGTATTTCCATTCTATCAATGAGCCCAGACCGACGTGTACTCACTTTCAGGTCTGATAACCCAATTTATTATAAGTTCATTGTTGTAATAATGAATATCTCAAAAAATGACGCAATATATTGTCCATTACAACAATGTTAAACTAGACTGATGTGTTCGGATGTCAGACCTTCATATATATGCACGTCGGCCCAGAACAATTTGGGTGATTAAACATGAAAATAAGGACACCTCGACCCATGCTTTTTACCGATTTGTGACCCGCCGTCTCAAAACGTTATAATGTCGGGATGTGTTGTACCCCCAAGAAGTGAAATTAGAGATAAAACGGTGGGAATTAGGACTTTAGAACGTTTGGCAATGCAAGAAATAGTATTTATACTCTACCATTTCATAACGAACAGATGGAAACGCCATGTTTTATCTTTAACGTTATACCTTTAATTTTCCTCATCTAATTCATTCCGACATAAAACCGCTTTGAGGCGACGGGTAACATTTGAGGTGGTAAGTGCACATACCTAAGATTGAACACCCACTCCTTAAGAAGTCCATGCCCTGATATATTGAGGAATAGATAGTATGCGCTTGGCTAAGAAGCTCACAACATTGCCATCCGGAAGTATAACGGATCAACACACAAAACCGTGTGTATCCATGAACGTTTATAGTCGGGTAAATACAGTTCAGTGAGCATTAATCATAAACGCGGATGGCAAAAAACAATAACAAAGACCTGAGTGACGTCATCTTCGAACTATCTATACGGTGTTGATGTGAAGGGTGAGGGAAAGAAGGGGGGGGGGAGGTAGATGGAGAATGTGGGTGAGTTTCATCAAACGAACGATAACGATAATGATAATGGCATGCAACTGTCCTGATTTGTTTGTTGTTGTAAGACGCAAGGAGGGGAGCGGAAGGAAGGGGAGAGAAGGGAAGGTGCGTGCGCACCATAAATACACCAGAATTCTGACGTCTGATGCGGGAAGTCGTGGCGACCTGAACTTTCCACGGGCCCAAAAAAATGAAGTGGGGAGCGATATTCATAACATTGATGTCATATTATGCTGGTCGCTTTCTCTCTCTGCCCTCTCTCTCTCTCTCTCTCTCTCTCTCTCTCTCTCTCTCTCTCTCTCTCTCTCTCTCTCTCTCTCTCTCTCTCTCTCTCTCTCTCTCTCTCTCTATTCTCTCTCATTCTGTCTGTCTCTATCTGTCTCTCTCTCTCTCTCATTGTCTGTCTCTGTCTCTCTTTCTCTCTCTCTCTCGCTCTCTCTCCGTCTCTCTCTCTCTCTCTCTCTCTCTTTATCTCTCTCCTCTCATCCTGTCTCTCTGTCTTTCTTTCTTTCTCTCTCTCCTCTCATCCTGTCTCTCTGTCTTTCTTTCTTTCTCTCCCCCCCCCCTCTCTCTCCCTCTCTCTCTCTCCCTCTCTCTCTCTCTCTCTCTCTCTCTCTCTTTCTTCCTTTCTCTCTCTCACCCACTCACTCTCTCACTCATTCTGGCTCTTTCTCTCTCTCTCTCTCTCTCTCTCTCTCTCTCTCTCTCTCTCTCTCTCTCTCTCTCTCTCTCTCTCTCTTTCTTTCTCTATCACTCTCTCTCTCTTTCTTTCTTTCTTTCTTTCTTCCTTTCTCTCTCTCACCCACTCACTCTCTCACTCATTCTCTCTCTCTATCTCTCTCCCCCCCTCCCTCTCTCTCTCTCGTTCTGTCTCTCTCTCTCATTCTGTCTCTCTTTCTCTCTCCGTCTCTCTCTCTCTCTCTCTCTCTCTCTCCGTCTCTCTCTTTATATATTTAGAAAGTAAACGCATTTCAATCGTACTATGAGGACCAACTCCCTACCTCCACCCTCATCCCCACCCCAAATTCCAGATCTTACAATCATACTGTCACAAACAGGTAGCTGGTATGTACATCAGTGTCATGCACGCACAAAACCCTTCATTTTTATTTATTTATTTTTGAGCTTTTATATAGCGCAATATCCACTAAACGTGCTCAAAGCGCTTTACAAGGGGTCCCTGGCCAACAGAAACATAACATGTAGGACGGGACATGAATGCCTGTAAAGGCAATATTACATTTTATTTTTCGGACAGAGACAACGCTGTTAACGGCCAGGGTACTCATTTTACAACTGAGTACGGCGACAGAATGTGAGTAGAGAGCCCTCTCCTCCAAGGACTCAACTATGCGCCGAGCGAGGCTCGAACCCAGGACCTTCCGATCCGAAAGCGAGTGTCATACCACTAGACTACATAGCCGCACATAGTGGGCATCTTAATCTACGCATAATTGATTTTGTTTTCTGGCCTAATAGGATTCAACAGTCACTTCCCTCGTAATGACGACGCATAGTAACTTCGTAACGGGTTCTAAACTATCGGAACAATGGCGGACGCTGTAACGAAATGCTTCCGTGTAGGCGTCAGTTTACGACAGGATGTACGTCGTCGTAGTATTAGTTGTTGTTGTTATTGTAATCCCTCCGGAACAACCCTTCTTTTGTTGATACAGGTCTTATCAGATCATGCACCTATGGCCCGGAAGTTTGAATTAAACTACGTAGTGTGGGTGTTATTGTGAGAAAGCCATCAATCTTGTTTTCTCCGTAAACTTATAAGCAAAGTAGGATCCCTGTATTCTACGGGAGTGACTTGTTATGGTATGGCTTGATTGATATCTCGTAACTATGGGGCTGACGAATTTATTTATCCTTGATATGAGGATGTCCGGTATCAGGATGGGTTGTTGTTGTCCATGATTATGGAATCTGGGGGAGTTTTAAGGAATTTCAGATGTTTACGGATATGACTAACATCCGTTTGTGTGGGTAGAATTTTGCTTCGTTTGCTTGATTTTTGCCTATAAATGCCAGAGTTTTGAGCAGTTTCTTCAGACCACTCAGCGGAGTCTTTTAGGCTCATTGTCTCAAAAGAGACCAGACAGCGGAGTCTTTTAGGCTCATAGTCTCTAAGCGATAACCACAGCGGAGTCTTTTAGGCTCATTTGTTTAACTCTTGTGTAGAGTTGGATTAAAGTCTTGTGTAGACTTTGTAGTGCTCAAAGTTCGAGCTGAAACACGTTTTGTGTTAACTCTTGTGTAGAGTGTGATTTAAGTCTTGTGTAGACTTTGTGGTGCTCAAAGTTTGAGCTGAATCAAGTTGTGTTATAACTCTTGTGTAGAGTTTGATTAAAGTCTTGTGTAGACTTAATTTGTGATTTCTATAATCTGTTCGGCTCTGGTGAGATTTTGAATAATATGTTGTGATTACAATTATGATTGTGTTTTGATATTAATATCATAATATCACTTTAACTTTTGAGTCTCAATTAATTAATCAGATAATTAAATTAATTGTATAATATATTCTTGTTGTAAAGAAAATAAGCTTTTCTTACTATAAAGCATTATTATTTCATATCTACAAAGTAAAGCAATATTGATCAACATTAATAAATTGATTGGTTAAAGTAAAATAATATTTACTCATTTAAAGTAAACATATTGAGTGAGTTCGAATATAGATAGAGTTATATTCGTATAATTATCATATTATAACAAAATCATTTTCTTTCTTTAAAGTGAATGAGCCGTTGGAGGCTGGGCTTTAACAAGCCAACTTTAGGCTATACGCTCATAGCTTGACACTAATAGAAACTGAACATTTGCCTGTTTTATAAGTTACCTGTGAAGAACCATTTGCTTATTTTAATATCAGAACATTGAGAAACAATTGATCTGTTTATGAATACTGTGAAATCAGAACAATTTCAAGAAGAGACAAATTAACAATATTAGAACAACCTTACAGTTTTTGTTGAATATCAAGGACACTCTTTTGGCTTTCTTCTACACGTCTGGATTGTGTTTAGTTAGTTAGTTAATTATTAGTTGCCTGTATGACTGTGATGGTTGCAACCTATCTGTGAGATTGTCTGATGTGGTAGCGGTTTGGTAAAGTATTGATAATTAATTGATTTAATTATATATTTTCATATCGCTTTCATATCATATTCATCATCACACATCTCCATCAATTTGTCATCCATCTATTTGATTTCATACTTATTACATCTATCATTTCATCTTCACATCTCATAATATCTTTGTTATATTGTAATAAAATATATCTTCATTTAGCTTCAAAACCTTTATCAACGTATTGTGTTTGGTTATTGATCGTGTCGTAGCTTGAATATAGCACACATAAACAAGGTTGCAAACTGCGCTACATAAGCATACGGTTTACGTGCGCACTTTGTGACATAATTTGGTGTCAGAAGTGGGATACTTATTGTTGTGCATTCAAGAGACATCGCGACCAAACAATTGTTGAGACAGGTTAGGGAGTTGTTTGAAACTTGAGATAGATAATATCTTTGAGCTTAAAGCAAATTGGTATCCATTTAATGGTTATAAGACTGTCATTATACGCAAGGTGTAATACAAGTTATTCTGGTAATTTTCATTTGTTCGGTTCTAAGTTGTCAGTCATCTGACATAGTGATACGGATCACTGACTTAGCGCGAAAGCGGTACTCGCGCTGTAAAGCCTCCATTGTCCCCCCTCTCCCTTTTGTAAGGAACGAAGGTGGTTGTTGGGGTAATTTGATTCCGTGTAGGAATCTGGGAGAATATTGTGTTGGTCCCGTGTGAGGATCTGTATTAAATCATTTGTTCTGACTTTCTATGCACATATAGTAAGTCAAGGTATTGATTCTGTGTAAGAATCTGGGTGAAGATATTTTGTTGATTCTGAGAGAGAATCTGGGTGAAGATATTTTATTGATTCTAAGAAAGAATCTGGGTGAAGATATTTTGTTGATTCTAAGAAAGAATCTGGGTGAGGATGTTTTGTTGATTCTAAGAGAGAATCTGGGTGAAGATATTTTGTTGATTCTAAGGAAGAATCTGGGTGAAGACATTTTGTTGATTCTGTGTAAGAATCTGGGTGAAGATATTTTGTTGATTCTAAGAAAGAATCTGGGTGAAGATATTTTGTTGATTCTGAGAGAGAATCTGGGTGAAGATATTTTGTTGATTCTGAGAGAGAATCTGGGTGAAGACATTTTGTTGATTCTAAGAAAGAATCTGGGTGAAGATATTTTGTTGATTCTAAGAGAGAATCTGGGTGAAGATATTTTGTTGATTCTAAGAGAGAATCTGGGTGAAGATATTTTGTTGATTCTAAGAAAGAATCTGGGTGAAGATATTTTGTTGATTCTGAGAAAGAATCTGGGTGAAGTTATTTTGTTGATTCTGAGAAAGAATCTGGGTGAAGATAGTTTTTATGATTCCGTGTGGGAATCTGGGTGAAGCTATTTTGTTGATTCCGTGTGAGGAATCTGGGTGAAGCTATTGTGTTGATTCCGTGTGGGGAATCTGGGTGAAGCGTTGGTTCCGTGTGAGGACCTGTATTAAATCAGTTGTTTTGACTCTAATATGCGTCTATATTAAGTCAATGATTTGATTCTGTGTAGGAATCTGGGTGAAACGTTGGTTCTGTGTTAGGACCTGTAGTAAATTTGTTTTGATTCTATATATTGAGTCTATGTTGAATTCCGTGTAGGAATCGGTATTAATTGCCTGTTTTGAATCTGTTTTGGGATCTATATTGACCGCATATCGTTAATAAGGTTACTTGTAATACCACTTTATTCTACGTGAAAGTAACATTTACGGCAACAGTGTTGATAAACATATTGAAGTTTGTTTATTTGAATTTGAATTGGTTTGATTAATTCTCCTAGAGATGGATGTGGAAAGATTAATTAAACTTGGAGAAAAATTGGAGTTAAGGGGTGAAGATCTCCGTGCTTGGGTGACAGCCCAGTTACAAGAAGATGAAGAGAGAAAAGAGAAGGAGAGAGAACGTGCCAAAGGAGAGGAGGAGATAAGCAGAGCACGAGCTCAAAGACAAGAAGCTCTGATGGAGAAAGAGCTTGAACTGCTTAGGTTAAAGTCGGAGTGTCAGGCTTCCTCCAACAACGACAGTATGACAAGTGACATTCGATCATTTACTCATGCTCCCACTGTTAAGAGTCCTCGACTTCCATGTTTTGACGAAAACAAGGATCATGAACCACCGAAATGCATGACACACGGCAAGGTGGAGTTGAAGTGTGGATGTGTGATGCCGATGTTGTCTGTCGAAGGAAGGGACAACAATGAGCCCGAATAATTGTCGAGATCGATGTGATCTTGAGGCATTTCGTTGATCTAACTAAATGTTGTACCAAATTTAGTCTTAGGGGGAGATATGTAACGAAATGCTTCCGTGTAGGCGTCAGTTTACGACAGGATGTACGTCGTCGTAGTATTAGTTGTTGTTGTTATTGTAATCCCTCCGGAACAACCCTTCTTTTGTTGATACAGGTCTTATCAGATCATGCACCTATGGCCCGGAAGTTTGAATTAAACTACGTAGTGTGGGTGTTATTGTGAGAAAGCCATCAATCTTGTTTTCTCCGTAAACTTATAAGCAAAGTAGGATCCCTGTATTCTACGGGAGTGACTTTGTTATGGTATGGCTTGATTGATATCTCGTAACTATGGGGCTGACGAATTTATTTATCCTTGATATGAGGATGTCCGGTATCAGGATGGGTTGTTGTTGTCCATGATTATGGAATCTGGGGAGTTTTAAGGAATTTCAGATGTTTACGGATATGACTAACATCCGTTTGTGTGGGTAGAATTTTGCTTCGTTTGCTTGATTTTTGCCTATAAATGCCAGAGTTTTGAGCAGTTTCTTCAGACCACTCAGCGGAGTCTTTTAGGCTCATTGTCTCAAAAGAGACCAGACAGCGGAGTCTTTTAGGCTCATAGTCTCTAAGCGATAACCACAGCGGAGTCTTTTAGGCTCATTTGTTTAACTCTTGTGTAGAGTTGGATTAAAGTCTTGTGTAGACTTTGTAGTGCTCAAAGTTCGAGCTGAAACACGTTTTGTGTTAACTCTTGTGTAGAGTGTGATTTAAGTCTTGTGTAGACTTTGTGGTGCTCAAAGTTTGAGCTGAATCAAGTTGTGTTATAACTCTTGTGTAGAGTTTGATTAAAGTCTTGTGTAGACTTAATTTGTGATTTCTATAATCTGTTCGGCTCTGGTGAGATTTTGAATAATATGTTGTGATTACAATTATGATTGTGTTTTGATATTAATATCATAATATCACTTTAACTTTTGAGTCTCAATTAATTAATCAGATAATTAAATTAATTGTATAATATATTCTTGTTGTAAAGAAAATAAGCTTTTCTTACTATAAAGCATTATTATTTCATATCTACAAAGTAAAGCAATATTAATCAACATTAATAAATTGATTGGTTAAAGTAAAATAATATTTACTCATTTAAAGTAAACATATTGAGTGAGTTCGAATATAGATAGAGTTATATTCGTATAATTATCATATTATAACAAAATCATTTTCTTTCTTTAAAGTGAATGAGCCGTTGGAGGCTGGGCTTTAACAAGCCAACTTTAGGCTATACGCTCATAGCTTGACACTAATAGAAAC
Source organism: Berghia stephanieae (assembly GCF_034508935.2). NCBI lineage: Eukaryota > Metazoa > Mollusca > Gastropoda > Nudibranchia > Aeolidiidae > Berghia > Berghia stephanieae. The sequence continues at coordinate 35,939,978 of NC_088370.1, read as the reverse complement.
TGAACATTTGCCTGTTTTATAAGTTACCTGTGAAGAACCATTTGCTTATTTTAATATCAGAACATTGAGAAACAATTGATCTGTTTATGAATACTGTGAAATCAGAACAATTTCAAGAAGAGACAAATTAACAATATTAGAACAACCTTACAGTTTTTGTTGAATATCAAGGACACTCTTTTGGCTTTCTTCTACACGTCTGGATTGTGTTTAGTTAGTTAGTTAATTATTAGTTGCCTGTATGACTGTGATGGTTGCAACCTATCTGTGAGATTGTCTGATGTGGTAGCGGTTTGGTAAAGTATTGATAATTAATTGATTTAATTATATATTTTCATATCGCTTTCATATCATATTCATCATCACACATCTCCATCAATTTGTCATCCATCTATTTGATTTCATACTTATTACATCTATCATTTCATCTTCACATCTCATAATATCTTTGTTATATTGTAATAAAATATATCTTCATTTAGCTTCAAAACCTTTATCAACGTATTGTGTTTGGTTATTGATCGGTGTCGTAGCTTGAATATAGCACACATAAACAAGGTTGCAAACTGCGCTACATAAGCATACGGTTTACGTGCGCACTTTGTGACAGACGCCCTTATGAAATAATTCTCCAACGAACATAAAAGTGTATCCAGAGGAGAAAAACATTATAAATCTGATCATGTTTTGACTTTCATACATTCTTATCACATTATGACATGTAAAAAAGTTCTAGCCAGCATGAAGAATAAATAAGAAGTACCGATTTTCTTTGTTTAGGAACCAAGCTGCTGGTTGCTGGGCGGACGTGACGTCACGACTATTGAATCCTATTAAGAACATCATTGGGTATTGTCAGAATACGACCTACTGGATCCCATTAACCCCATAGAATAACGTAAGTATTCTATCATCATCATCATCATCGTCATTTTACGACCATCGCCCCCCCCCCCCCCCCCCCCCCCCCCCCCCCCTCCCTCCCCCCCCCCCCCCCCCTCCCCCATCCCTCCGTTTCTCCCATCCGAATCCGCGCCATTGATCTAGATACACAAGAAAAACATCTTGGATTTACGGCGTACAGTCCCGTTTCCATAATCCGAACATCTTTCACTCGTTCCATGATGTATAAATAGTTCGAAGATGACATCACTCAGGTCTTTGTTATTGTTTTTTGCCATCCGCGTTTATGAGTAATGCTCACTGAACTGTATTAATCCGACTATAAACGTTCATGGATACACACAGTTTTGTGTGTTGGTCCGTTATACTTCCGGCTGGCAATGTTATGAGCTTCTTAGCCAAGCGCATACTATCTATAGAAGTAAAAAAAAAAATGAAACATCATTTTGCCATTTAGCATTGAAATCGAAACAAACAAAACATAAAACAAAAACAAAAAACATAAACAAAACAAAACAACGAACATGTAAGCGCGTCTATCATGAGATAGGAAAGACGCAATTTACAGCATTGTGTTTTGGATATTTGGATTTTATAGGGGAGTCTTGGTTTTAAACCCCGTACGCAAAAAATATAGATAGTACTCGTAATGTATATATATATATATATATATATATATATATATATATATATATATATATATATATATATATATATAAAAATATGTTTTAAAATGTGAGCTTTTATATAGGGCAATATCCACTTAATGTGCTCAAAGCGCTTTATAAGGGATCTCTAACCAACAGAAACATTTAACAAGTAGAACGAGATATGACGCCCGTTAGGCGATATTACAATTTTTTATCCCGACAGAGACAACGCTGTTAAAGTCCACGTACTCATTTTACACCTGAGTACGGTGAGAGAATGTGAGTAAAGAGCCTTTTCCAAGGACTCAATCAACTATGCGCCGAGCGAGGCTCGAACTCAGGACCTTCCGACCCGAAAGCGAGTGTCATACCTACTAGACCACATAGCCGCACAAATCTATGCATCACCCCAAACAAAAAATATCCTAAATTCATAAAACATGAGGAGCATCAAAGAATCAACGATCCTGAAAGGATATACTTTATATTTACCTATGTAATACTCTTCAAAAGTCGTAACGTCACTTCCTTCCTAATGACGCATGGTAACTTAGTAACACTGGCTCTAAACTATCGGAACAATGGCGGACGCCCGTATGAAATATTTCTCCGGCGAGTATAAAAGCGTTTCCAGAAGAAAAAAAAAACACATACATTTGATCATGTTTTGACTTTTACACATTCTGATCACAAGACATATGAAAAGTTCTAGCCAGCATGAAAAATAAAAAGTAATGATTTTCTTTGTTTAGAACCAAGATGGCCGCCTTTGCCAGGCGGCATGACATCAGACAATTGAATCGTATTCTTTCTGGGATATTACACTATCGTTCACGAATAAAAACAAGTTGTTTTCATTTTGGACAATTCTATTACTTCAAATACCGATCGATTTAAACGCCCCCCCCCCCCCCCCCTGCAACCCCCTCTAAATTTACCTTTTTTTTACTTTTTTTTTTTTTAAATGTCTCAAACCCGGTACTTTGTTTAATAAGTTGATTATTTTTTTTTTATTTGATCGATATTTGAGATATTTTTCTTAATGCCAATGGGCATGATCTATATTACATTTCCATGTGCTCGACGTCATTGGTCACATTGGAATATGTGCTCAAAGTGACCTACATAGTGAAAAGTGTTCACAGTTTTTGAATTATCTAACATCACGATTGGTCATTTTGTTCAGCTTGACACATGGGTATGCTTACAAGTTTCATAAACAAAGCAGCGTGTATACATTTCTGAACAAATATCCAATCGTTGGACAGCAACAAATCATGTGATTGATGACTTGGTTGGACGAAAACATGAATATAGATCGCTCCCATTCTTTTGATCAAAATAAGTTTTGTTAGACTACGGCGATTTGGCCAAGACAAAAGAGGCCCGTATGAATGGGATACCACTGTATCCACGAGAAAGCAACAAAAAAAAACCAGACGGTCTGTAGAGAGTGCAAATTATCACCAACGATAAAACTGTCGGCACTTCGAATTAAATAAACCGTTTCCCCCATTCGTTACGTTTAAAATCAGTAGCGGGGTGAGAATTCTTTATGAGGAGTGTGAGGGGAAATGAACGGGTAATGAACGAGGACTTGACGGGGTGCTTAGACTATAAAAAAACAACCATCAACTGTCATTTAGATGAGTTGAAAGTGGATAACTTAAGCGTTGCCAGATTGGCGTTTTCAATACCAAACATTTATCGTATAGATAGTATGCAGATGACGTCACTCAGGCCTTTGTTATTGTTTTTGCCATCCGCGTTTGTGAGTTGTTCTCACTAAACTGTATTAACCAGACTATAAAAGTTCATGGTTACACAGAGTTTGTGTGTTGGTCCGTTATACTTCCGGATGGCAATGTTGTGAACTCCTTGGCCAAGCGCATTCTATCTATAGATAGAACGAAGATGACGTCATTCATGTTTTTGTTATTGTTTTTTGTTGGTTTTTTTTTTTTTTTGCCATCCGCGTTTATGAGTAATTCTCACTAAACTGTATTAACCAGACTATAAACGTTCATGGTTACACATAGTTTTGTGTGTTGGTCCGTTATACTTCCGGATGGCAATGTTACGAGCTTCTTAGCAAAGCGCATACTATCTATACGGATATATGTAGATAGAATGCGGTTGGCCAAGGAGTTCACAACATTGCCATCCGGAAGTATAAAGGACCAACACACAAACTCTGTGTAACCATGAACTTTTATAGTCTGGTTAATACAGTTTAGTGAGAACAACTCACAAACGCGGATGGCAAAAACAATAACAAAGGCCTGAGTGACGTCATCTGCATACTATCTATAGTCGATGTTAGGCTTGAATGAGTTAATATCAGTCGCGGCGTGAGAATTCTGTATGAGGAGTGTGAGGAAGGGGGGGGGGGGGGGAGGAAATGAACGGGTAATGAATGAGGACTTGACGGGGTGCTCATACTAAAAAAAACAACCATCAACTGTCATTTAGATGAGATGAGTTGAAAGTGGATAAGTTAAGCGTTGCCAGATTGGCGTTTTCAATACCAAACATCTATATTATAGATAGAACGAAGATGACGTCATCCATTCTCATTCACTGATTCATTCACTCATCTATTTATTTATTTATTTATTTATTTATTTATTTATTTTATTTAATCTAACCATTCATTCATTCATTTATTTATTTATTTACTTATTTATTCATTTATTTATTTATCTGTTGATTTATTTATCTATCTATTTACATCTTCCCTCCCAGCTGTGTCCCCATTCAATGAAATCACCACCCCATCCGCAACACCCCTCCAGATTTCAACGGCTTGTATGATGTGTTAATTCGATGTCACCAGCAGCAGCTCGACACACCGTGTTATTCAAAACAACTCACGGGTCAACGACTTGTATGATGTGTTAATTCGATGTCACCAGCAGCAGCTCGACACACCGTGTTATTCAAAACAACTCACGGGTCAACCCCATTATCTATGGTTGTTATATCTGTCAGCCATATTAAATTAGGGTGGAATATCAACATAACCGACGATTACTTTGTGTCATGTCACGTGGTTTAGTTATATAGATAGAATGCGCTTGGCCAAGGAGTTCACAACATTGCCATCCGGAAGTATAACGGACCAACACACAAACTCTGTGTAACCATGAACTTTTATAGTCTGGTTAATACAGTTTAGTGAGAACAACTGACAAATGAGGATGGCAAAAACAATAACAAAGGCCTAAGTGACGTCATCTTCGAATTATCTATAGATAGAATGCGCTTGGCCAAGGAGTTCACAACATTGCCATCCGGAAGTATAACGGACCAACACACAAACTCTGTGTAACCATGAACTTTTATAGTCAGGTTAATACAGTTCAGTGAGGACAACTCACAAACGCGGATGGCAAAAACAATAACAAAGGCCTGAGTGACGTCATCTGCATACTATCTATAGATAGTATGCGCTTGGCTAAGAAGCTCATAACATTGCCATCCGGAAGTATAACGGACCAACACACAAAACTGTGTGTATCCATGAACGTTTATAGTGTGGTTGATACAGTTTAGTTAGAATCACTCACAAACACGGATGGCAAAATACAATAACAAAGGTTTGAGTGACGTCATCTTCGTTCTATCTATAGATAGTATGCGCTTGGCTAAGAAGCTCATAACATTGCCATCCGGAAGTATGATGGACCAACACACAAAACTCTGTGTAACCATGAACTTTTGTAGTCGGGGTAATACAGTTTAGTGAGTATCATTCACAAACGCGGATGGCAAAATACAATAACAAAGCCTTGAGTGACGTCATCTTCGAACTATCTATAGATGGAATTAAGTTGACGTCACAAAGGTCTTTGTTATTGTTATTGTTTATTTTTGCCATCAATGTTATTGAGTAATTCTCACTAAACTGTATTGACCAGACTATAAAAGTTCATGGTTACACAGAGTTTTGTGTGTTGGTCCGTTATACTTCCGGATGGCAATGTTATGAGCTTCTTAGCCAAACGCATACTATCTATACTCACTCAACTCACAATAAGTTCCGCCTTACAAACGATTAAAAAAAAAAATTATGCCCTTCCGACACGACATCATAAGATATCGTCTCCTCGGCGTTCCACGAAGGAATAATATTGATAATTCATCAAACAAGATGTCTGATGTCCACAGGAATCACCCATGTTGTCACAGGGAGCAAATGTGGGGGTTAATAATCTTGCTCAAGGACCTGAAGCAGGGCTCGAACTTGGGACCTTCCGGGTCACAGTGCATGCAATGTCTTAACAACTTGGCCATTTCCCCCCCACCCCCAATGATAACAGACCGTGTTATAACGAACATACGATATACAAGCTGCTTAAATGGCCCGCCAAAAAAACCTTTTTTTTTTCAAATAAGAGGACAAAATCACTCCATCGCCAAATGGCATTTAGTGTCATGACATGACGTAGTTGAGTTGATAATTTAGCTAATTTAGCACTCACGATTCTATACAAATCATTGTAAAAAACCTACAAAAGCATGTAATGTGGTGTAAAAGTAAAAGGTGCTTATGTTTTAGAAGAGACAGACAGAGCGATAGAGAGAGGGAGGGAGAGAAAGATAGATAGATATATAGATAGATAGATAGATAGATAGATAGATAGATAGATAGATAGATAGATAGATAGATAGATAGATAGATAGATAGATAGATAGATAGAGAGAGAGATACAGAGAGAGAGAGAGAGAGAGAGAGAGAGAGAGAGAGAGAGAGAATAGATAATTTCTATCAGGCTTGTTACAAAACGTCTACTCATTCATACGAGGTAAAACATAATATGACCATAGCCATATGAAACAACTATGATGGTTAATTCATCATGCCAAATGGATAGGGCTTACATAACAATAGATAGAATGAAGTTGACGTCACTCGGGTCTTTGTTATTGTTTTTTGCCATCCACGTTTATGAGTAATTCTCACTAGACGGTATTAACCAGACTATAAACGTTTAAGGTTACACACAGTTTTGTGTGTTGGTCCGTTATAGATAGTATGCGCTTGGCTAAGAAACTCACAACATTGCCATCCAGAAATATAACGAACCAAACACAAAACTGTGTGTGACCATGAACGTCTGGTTAATACAGTTTAGTGAGAATTACTCATAAACGCGGATGGCAAAAAACAATAAAAAAAGACTCGATTGACGTCAACTTCGTTCTATCTATACTTCCGGATGGCAATGTTGTGAGCTTCTTAGCCAAGCGCATACTATCTAGAAGGAAGAGCCGAATGACGTCAGCTTCGTTCATTCTATTGGAAACGAACGATAAGCAAATAGAAATTCTATCCAAATGATCTTATCGACAGTTACAGCAAGTAAATAAAAACAGACCCAAAACCATCTCCCTAGACCAGCTCCCATCCTACAAGTATTTGTGCCTAGTGGTATGATACTCGCTTTCGGTCCTGGGATCGCGCCTCGCTCGTCGCATAGTTGAGTCCTTGGAAAAGGCTCTTTACTCACATTCTCTCATCGTACTCAGGTGTAAAATGAGTACCTAGCCGTTTACAGCGTTGTCTCTGTCCCAAAATATTATTGTAATATCGCCTAACAAGCGTCATGTCTCGTCCTTCATGTTAAGTGTTTAGTGGATATTGCGCTATATAAAAGCTCATTTTAAAAAATTGTAAACGAACGATGAGCAAAAAGTAATTCTATCCAAATGATCTACTATCGACAGTTACAGCAGGTAAAATAAAAACAGACCCAAAACCATCTGTCCCCTTGACCAGCTTGACCATCCTACAAGTATTTGTCCAAACCAGCGACGCTTAAAAAAATTTAAGACCGGTCATACACAGTGACATGACGTCATCACAACAACAGGAGACTGACGTAACGACCAATAACAACTACATCTACAACATCCCAGTCCATTCAATTCATATTTGTGCGGCTGTGTGGTCAAATGATATGACACTCGCTTTCGGATCAGAAAGTCCTGGGTTCGAGTCTCGCCCGGCGCATCGTTGAGTCCTTGGAGAATGCTCTTTACTCACAATATCTCTTCATACTCAGGTGTAAACCGAGTACCTGGACGTTAACAGGGTTGTCTCTGTCCGAAAAAAATTGTAACATCGCCT
>NC_088370.1:35917292-35927292 GCF_034508935.2 Berghia stephanieae | reverse complement strand
AGTATGCTCACTGAACTGTATTAACCTGACTATAAACGTTCATGGATACACACAGTTTTGTGTGTTGGTCCGTTATACTTCCGGATGGCAATGTTATGAGCTTCTTAGCCAAGCGCATACTATCTATAAAAACAATAACGATGATCACAGAGTCAGAGAGGTCGATTTCACACACGCTATTGTTTACAAACAACCAACTATGTTTGTCCGAGCACGTAGTGTGAAGGTGTGTCACAAATGCCATGTTTTGATTGGTCAAAAATCTACTGGTTAATGAGATCAGTGTGACCTTACCTGACCCTTTTCACCATTCACCAGAAACCCGGATGTATGTCTATTTATATCCAATTACGTCACTTCCTCATGTCTGCATTCATTGTTTATATATCCAGACACTGCAAAAGGACAGAAACGCATCTAGGGTTATCGTATGTTTGACACTGTTGCATCCTTTATGCTGAAATGTAGATGTTGCTGCTCGAAGTTCGAAGAAATAAATAAAAATGTGAAATTGAATGTAAGCATCAATTTAATATACGAAACCAGATAAAATGGACGATTCGGGTTAACCCTTTGTCAACAAAACAGGATGAATGAATGAAACACTACAGACAAATGAGATAATGTGGTAGTGGCGTTGTTAATAACATCTTAACCACTACCACATTATCTCATTTGTGTTTCATTCCTCCTGTTTTGTTGATAAAGGGGAAACCCAAAACGCCCATTTTACCTTATGATACAGAATCTATATTAACGAAATATAAGCCAAAGTGAATATTAATCCTAGGCTCTGCTAGAAGCAGTGGACTGTTAAAGTAATATGAAAATATGAATAAACAAAATAGTCAGTAATGACGGTACTTGAGTAGTTGGCTTTGTTTGTTTTTGTTTTTAAGGGTTTTACGGCACTTGCAACACATTAAAGTTATATCAGCGCCAGTAAAAAGGAAGAAGTGGGAAAGTAAAAAGTTCTAGAATTACAATTAAAACACCCAAGAAAAGATAAGACAAAGGGGAACTGGTTCAAATAGAGAACAGATGTAGATTCCAAGAGCACACTATCAATTGAGATCACCTAAAATTCTCATCCAGACACAAGCACAGGACCCCACTAAGAGGAACACACTCAAACGTTTACAAATCACATAATATAATATGTTTCCAAAACATAATACAGTGCATAACAGAGAGATGATTTACAATGAAAAAAATAACATCTCCCAAAACTAACTATGTATACCTTTGACTGATTCCCTCTCAGTCAGGGCGTCTGGCCAGGGCCAGGACAAAGCCAAGTAATCTCATTCCAAGACAAAGACAGAAAACAAGTTTGGAAAACAGATATAGGGGGATAGAAGATGCGGTAAGTACCTCCCTGCCCACTATGGGAGGTCAGGAACCCAACCCAGGTAGTTGGCTTTCAAAATGTACCAAGTCCCATTTTCACCATTCAGAGAAAACTTAACAATGTTTCACTCTAAAGCATCCACATCGCTCCTTCATAATACCAATGTGACGGGGGTGGGTCACATATTTATAGTTTATAAAATTGGGCTTTTATATAGCGTAATATCCACTAAACGTGCTCACAGCGCTTTAAAAGGGGTCCCTGGCCAAAAGCAACGTTTAACATGTAGGACGGGACATGACGCCTGTTGGGCGATGTTACAATTTTTTCGGACAGAATTTTTGGATATAAAAACGAATTTGAAAAATAATGTAGCTAACTCCTCCCAAAAACAAGGCATTCTTTTAATTATTGAGGATTTGAATGTTATTCACGTTTCGAATTTACTTGGATCGAGGTTTTCAAATTAGATTAGAAATTCAGACAAATGAGTGGAAAAGGCAGTTGTAATGATAACATCAACAAATAAAGAGAGTTAAGAAGTGACAGAAGACAAAAGAGAGAAAAACAAACAAACAAACGTTAGCGACGAGTTCGATTAAGAAAAGATGGGAGGGGGGGGGGGATTTTCAAATGTGAGTCCAGAACACATACGGCAACCATTTATGAGATATAGAGAGAGGTTAAGTGAGATAAAACACATATATGCCGGAAAAAAAAAAATTCTTCAAAGATTCACAAAAAAATGGCCGCCATCTTGGAGTTTTCATGAAAACTTTGATAATCTCCAATGTCTTTCTATTCATTTCATTTCATGGGGGAAACACAATGGTAGGCAAGTCCGCCAGAATCTCTCCCTCCACCGATACCAGGTTCCGACAACTCTTGTAATTACCTATAATTGACCAATCAGACCACTTCACACCTGTGGCTGCTGTGGCCAGGAAGAATGGCTAGAGAAACCATTCATTTTTACCCGATCTGTTTAAAAACAAACATAGTGTTTCGCCAGATACTTATTATTCTTAAAAGCTGCCAAAGAAACAGATCTGCCAAATTGAAAACGTCATATTTCGTAGTCTAATTTCTATGTCAATTTTTAGTAATTTGACAAGGAAATTAGTAATTTCTGAAATCGTGTACGAACAACCACAATTTGACATTGACGATCACTTCGGCATTACACCGTCATGCTTAGGCGCCAGGAAGTGCTTTAATATTGTTATAATAATAATAATAATGATAATAATAATAATAATAATAATAATAATAATAATAATATAAAATAATAATAATAATAATAATAATAATAATAATAATAATAATAATAATAATAATAATAATAATAATAATAATAATAATAATAATAATGATAATAATAATAATAAATAATAAATAATAATAATAATAATAATAATAATAATATAATAATAATAATAATAATAATAATAATAATAATAATAATAATAATAATAATAATAATAATAATAATAAAATTTGAAAAGGATTCCAAGCAGAGACATGGTAAAATCCAGTAATCTCATCCCAGAACATAAACAGAAAGCAGTATTGGAAGGCAAACCAGAAATCAGAGAAAGGGAGGGGGGGGGTGTACAGGGCACTGGAAGTGTGAATGATAAGCAGCACATCGTGGGAGGTCAGAACAGAAGACCTCCTCATCCTAATGGAGGAGGAGGAGGAAATGGTAAAAGAAAAGAAAGAAGAAAGTCATAGTTTGTGTCGTAGATAAACAACGCAGGAATACAGACTACCGCCATCTTGCAATGACACCAAAGATCTCAGTTCCTCCAGAATAAACAAACAACATGCAACGGAGGAAATGTGTGTAACCGTGCAACTGTAACCGTGCAACTGTAACCGTGAATTTGTAACCGTGAATTTGTAACCGTGCAACTGTAACCGTGCAACTGTAATGATTAGAGAGAAGAAAAAAAACAACATCCAAAGAAGTCAGACAGAGCGATATAAAAATAACAGCTGCGAGAACTCGTGACAAAGTGAGCAACACCAGATGTCAGTGTCTTTGTCTTTTGTCTTCATGTGATAACGAGGAAATGTAAATGTTGCTGCTCGACGCTCGAAGAAATAAATAACAATGTGAGATAAAGGGGAAAGCCCGAAACGTCCATTTGATCTGTTTTTGTTATTAAATTGAAGCTAACGTTCAATTTCCCATTGTTATTTATTTGTGATAACGAGGGAAACGCCAATCTGGTTAACTCTTTCCTTACCAATCATTTTCAATATTCTCCCAAAATGGCAGGCTCACCCATCAGAAAAATTGGGTTTTTCAAAATACTCAAACAAGCTCTCTACAAGACAACGCTATGTTCTTATTAATTAAACAAAGATCATTCTTCAATGTTTGTTTGATGTACAAAATAAATCTTGAATTTTTTTTTTAAATGTATATTGTGTCGTAACAAATGTGACGATTTTGCTGTAGGTGGTATGGAGAGGGTTAATCTATTATGAATGGACGTGACCAAGGAGTTATATTTACACAGCGAGATTGTGCAGAACAAACGTTTTTTGTTTTGTTTTTTGTTTTTCTGGAACAACAAGAACTGTCTTACAGTTTTCTTGGTGATTGTAATACTCCTGTATTTATATTAATCGGGGCTCTAGATATGAAAACACTGATTGAACTGACAAAATATCAATATCAATTTTATTTCGATGTGAGGCAAGCTTTTCTGATTGCGATGGTTTTAGTCTTAATCTACACAAAGACGCCATCAAAGCCAATCACATCGTGGTCTATCTTTTATACATTCTGATCACCACATGACATGTGAAAAAGTTGTGGCCAGCATGAAGAATAAAATGTACTGAGTTTCTTTGTTTAGAACCAAGCTGCCCGTTGCTGGGCGGACGTGACATCAGACAATTGAATCCTATTCCAATTGACCAACTGTTTTTCAAAGATGTCAATCTTACCAATTGTAAAGTAAAATAAACTTTTACACGAATGTGAAACACCATGAGTTTTTTTTTTCACTAGGTGGTGACTCTACTATCATGGTTACACAGAGTTTTGTGTGTTGGTCCGTTGTACTTCCGGATGGCCATGTTGTGAGCTTCTTAGCTTCTTATGAAAACATTTATTGAACTGACAAACTATGAATATCGATTTTATTTCAATACGAGGCAAACTGTTATGATTGCGATGGTTTTAGTTTTAGTTCTAATCTAGACAAAGACGCCATCATAGCCCATCACATCGTGTTCTATCCATCTTCAAACATCCCACCAACTCACCCCCTACCCCTAAAAAAATCACCACAACATGAACACCTCCTTACTCACTCTAATAACTACCCCCTTCTTTGAGCAGCCAGGCAATTTCGGGTTGGAATGAGTTGTTTTGAAGACAAGCGCCCGTGTTTTATTATCGTTTCGGGCGGGGGGGGGGGGGGGGGGGGGGGGGGGATCAGTGATCATCTCCACGGCCATTATCCATCATGATTATTATAGATAGTAAAGTAAAGGGGGGAAATATGAGGAAAGTGGGGGGGGGGGGGGAGAGATTTTCAATTACAAGACGTTATGGAGTATAATATTATGCTTGAGCAAAGCAACTCAATCGAGAAGGCAATCGAAGCAAACAATGAGGAGGACTAGATCGTATCCACGGGAAGTTTTTATTTTTATTTGGAAGGTGTGTGTATTGGGGAGGTGGGGGGGGGGGGGGGGGGGGGGGGGGGATAACCATACAGTACTCATACTCAGATAAAAATGAGATTGAAATAATCGTAACAAAATAAAGCAAACAAAATGTAGCCTGTTAGGGAATTCCGAAAAGTGAATGGAGTAGACACGTATGTTGATAACAATAATAATATCTCACTTCATTTCTGATAGAATAGGACGTGATCAAATTGCAAACTCCCTAAAACCAACACACAAAAAACGCTGAGTGACGTCATCTGCAGTCTATCTTACTTTTTATTTTTATTATCATTGTTTTCGACAATGAAAAGGCTCGTTGTTGTTGGTGTGTTCTCGTGAGAGAGTTCGTGACAATTCCGTGTCTAATCACAGATTTATCACTGGGGGTTACAGGGAAAAGCTTGGCACGGGTACATGAGATTGGGTGTGGATGGATGGTAGGGGGTGGGATTGATCACAACATTTGGGGGGGGGGGGGGGGGGGGGGGGTGAAAGGAAGAAAAGGGGGGGGGGGGGGGGGGGGGGGGGGGTTGAAGAGAAAGAGATCGATTGTTTGAGATTTGGGAGATGTTACGCTCATGATGAGAAGGAGAAGTAATAAAAATAATTGCGAAGTGGTTTTTGTAGGGTGTGGTGCAGAGAGATGGAGAGGGGTGGTGGGGGGGTTTCAAGGATGTAGGATATATATTATATTGTATGTGTTTATATGTGTGTGTATGTTGTGTGTATATGTATTTTTTATGCCCTTCCGTACGATACTATAGGATATCGTCGCCAAGGCATTTCATGAAGAATATAGATGATTCATTAAACAAGATGCCTGATGTCAACAGGAATCACCTATTCTGTCCAAGTGAGCATAAAGGGGGTTAATAATCTTGCTCGAGGAAAAAAAAAGAAAGTGCCTGATGCGGGGATCGAACCCCGAAAATAAATGTAACATTGTCTTTGATCACCATTCAAAGTTGATCAAACATGTCTATCTGCAATGGAAGACGCAGGGGAGATAATTTATGAAAAGGCTTACCCCATATTTTCCCGTTTTCCAAGATTGATGAGTACTTTGTATGCTCCCCTCCCCCCCCCCCCCCCCCCCCCCCCCCTCCCTTCTTCCGAGAGGAAGAGAAGGAGAGAGGAGAGAGAGAGAGAGAGAGAGAGAGGAGGGGGGGGGATGTGTTTCCAACTTTATATTTGTCTGGTGAGTGTATGAGGGGGGGGGGGGGGGGGTTGAGTCGAGGTTTTATCAAGGACCATAAAAAAGACATGCGTAGAGGAACCCACTATTTCCTGGTGAATTCAACACGTACAATACGCAGTTATTGGTTGGTAAGGGGAAATAATGCATACAGATTATGGGCCATTGGATTGGATGTGCCCAACCACGTGATGTGGTGTTTGACCTTTGACCCAATCAAATTTTTTGGTAAACCGGGGGGGGGGAAATTGCGAGAAGTCACAGAGACATTAAACCTCTGAGTCGATGCTATCCTAAGCCTACACGCAGATCTACAAAAGCAGACCTTCCAAGCCATAAATCCCCGGGTTTATCCGTACAGATGACGTCACTCAGGCCTTTGTTATTGTTTTTGCCATCCGCGTTTGTGAGTTGTTCTCACTAAACTGTATTAACCAGACTATAAAAGTTCATGGTTACACAGAGTTTGTGTGTTGGTCCGTTATACTTCCGGATGGCAATGTTGTGAACTCCTTGGCCAAGAGCATTCTATCTATAGATAGTATGCAGATGACGTCACTCAGGCCTTTGTTATTGTTTTTGACATCCGCGTTTGTGAGTTGCTCTCACTAAACTGTATTAACAAGACTATAAAAGTTCATGGTTACACAGAGTTTGTGTGTTGGTCCGCTATACTTCCGGATGGCAATGTTGTGAACTACTTGGCCAAGCGCATTCTATCTATAGCCTGACCGTAGCCATCGTAAAGTTATAGCCTGACAAAAAAATGACGTCAAAATGCCAGTATTTGGCCACAAAAGAAAACAAATGGTGAGTTGTATTCAAGAGTTCAACCAATGAATAACTTGTTTCCATGAGCACTACTAACGACAACTCACTAGGCGGTGCAAAAACCAAATAATGACGTCAAAATGCCAGTCTTTTTTGGGTTTCAGTGTCAGGCTATAACATAACGATGGCGACGCTGACATTGGCCAAAAAATGACGTCAAAATGCCAGTCTTTTGCCACAAAAGAAAACAAATCTTGAGTTGTATTCAATAGTTCAACCAATGAAATAACTTGTTTCCATGAGCTCTACTAACGACAACTCACTAGACGCTACACAAACCTGACTTGCCACTGACTGTATTCGGGCACAGCTGGCAAAACTACATAACATGTGTTAGGTAATGGAATGGGGAAGGGGGGAAAGGAATGCAACTATTAATTTTCCCACATATCTCCCTTTTAGCAATCATTTTCTTTTTAATTCACCTTTTTAGACCCCCCCCCCCCCCACCCCCACCCCCATTTCTTTTCTTCTTACCATTATCATCATTTTTTGAAAACCGGAAATTAAGAGACAATTCAATGGCGGAATAGTGGAAAAGGGAAAAAAAAGTGAAAATGAGGAATGATTACGCCAAAAGCCGAAGTGTTGGCAGGTATGTATTTTATACATAACTACAATGAAATGACCTTTGTTCATGACGCCATTCCGTGACAGAGTATACGTTCTGCTTGGGGAGAGAGTCAGCAGATGAACACCAGGTGTTTAGACAATAGGATTCAATAGTCTGATGTCACGTCCGCCCAGCAACGAGCAGCTTGGTTCTAAACAAAGAAAATCGGTGCTTTTTATTCTTCGTGCTGGCTAGAACTTTTTCACAAGTCATGTGATCAGAATGTATAAAAGTCAAAGCATGATCAGATTTATGTTTTTCTCCTCTGAATATACTTTTATGCTCATCGGAGAAGTATTTCATAAGGGCGTCCGCCTTTTTCCAGATAGTTTAGAACCAGTTGATAAGTTACTATGCGTCAATACGAGGGAAGTGACGTCACGACTGTTGAAGCCTATTTCAAATGATGGGGGAAATCAAGAATCAATCCTATCCCAAGCACATAACTTGATAATTTTGAATAAATTGTCTAAGTATTTTCTATTTTTTTAATTGAGCTTTTATATAGCGCAATAGCCACTTCACGTGCTCAAAGCGCTTTACAAGGGGTCCCTGGTCAACAGCAACTTTTAACATTTAGGACGGGACATGAGGCCTGTTAGGCGATATTATAATTATTTTTTTTCGGACATAGACAATGCTGTTAACGACCAGGTACTCTTTTTACACCTGAGTACGGTGAGAGAATGTGAGTAAAGTGCCTTCTCCAACTACTCAACCATGCGCCGAGCGAGGCTCGAACCCAGGACCTTCTGATCCGAAAGCGAGTGTCGTACCACTAGACCATATAGTCGCAATATCATTTTGTGATGAACTGGGATTATGATTAATCAACTATACTACAGATTTCAAATATTTGTTCCAACTAAGTAGGGAGGGGCGTCCAAGTTTTATATATTATTATATATATATATATATATATATATATATATATAATATATATATATATATATATATATATATATATATATATATATATATAACGTATCCCGTTAAATATCTTTCATTCAGTAAAATATTCAGCTGTTGAACGGGTGCTTTACGGTGTAGGTACAACATTCACACGATAACTTACCATTAAACGATTTACAGACAGTATTATCTGAATCTAATTCCCCTTGTCAACGTCTAGTTAAAAAAAACAAACTACAACCCAAGATATGTAATGTTACAAAGAGTATACATTTACATCGTTGTAGGAAGAGCTCCCTGATCAACTTTCATTCCAGAAATTGTACCCACTTTATTCTTTGTTTACAACATTGTGCTAGTATATATATATATATATATATATATATATATATATATATATATATATATATATATATATATATATATATATATATACTAAAAGACAACAAACTAGACCACAACATTTCATGGAAAATTTTATCTAAAGCAACAGGATACACACCAACATCAAAACAATGTAGCTTATGCCTGGAAGAGAAATATACTATAATCAAACACCATCATGAAGCCACACTCAACACGAAAAGTGAGATGTACGGTACGTGTCCACATCGTCGGAAGTTCTTGTTAATTAACTACAAACCGGAACCACTTCAAGAAACAACAACAGTCAACAAAACAACTCAGTCCTGACGATGGCAAATTAAGCCTGAAACATTAATGTAGACTGTCTCAAACATTGTGGTAAATATTTTAAAAAATAATAATTCGCTCCATTACTACATGTCGAGCACTTTTCGTACCATATTTGTATCAAACAGGATTCAATATATATATAGGGTCTATATATATATATATATATATATATATATATATATATATATATATATATATATATAATATAAAAGCAAAAACCGTGAAATAATAGTGCTCAACTTTTTGATAAAAGGAGCTATTTACAAAATTTTAATTATATTTTAATGTATATAATTTTATGTATATATATATAATATTGTTTTAATATATTTTTATATTATTAGACAAAATCGAATTAGTCACACTCTAGGACAAGGACCTCTATCAATTAGAAA
Organism: Berghia stephanieae; assembly: GCF_034508935.2. NCBI lineage: Eukaryota > Metazoa > Mollusca > Gastropoda > Nudibranchia > Aeolidiidae > Berghia > Berghia stephanieae. The sequence continues at coordinate 35,917,606 of NC_088370.1, read as the reverse complement.
AGTACATCACAGATTTGATGTCTAGAAAAGAGCAAAATTTTACACAAACAAAAAACAAAAACAGCATAATCATAATAAATAAAAACCTACCATTCCAAAGGGGTGGGTGGGAGAAAGAGAAAGTTCTAGATGGAAACAATCCCACTGAATTCACATTGCTTTTGTCACCACTCAATATCAATATCAAATAACACGGTTTTCAATGCCCGTAGTACAATACACTCAAGAAGCCATTCACAAACGTCACATACATAGGAATGAATTAACCAGGGTTTCTCGATACAGTCGCTTATTTTGTGGAATCAGTCCAAAGA
>NC_088370.1:35909792-35914792 GCF_034508935.2 Berghia stephanieae | reverse complement strand
GAAAACCGCAAGGACCGGTCCTAGGACCGGCGGTCCTTTTCGACATTGAACATTCCTGAGAGACTGTTGGAAGTTCGAACCGTTTTGACCTTTGGGACCATGGGACCGTTCATTCTTGAACCGTTAAAGACCGCTACACGATGAAAACCGTGGTCTACAGGAGTAAAACACACGGAGTAGTCACACTCATTTCAAATTGTAACCTAATTAGAGAAGAGGGGTGATGCCTTCTTTATTTGCTCACCGTACTTCATTGTTACTTCGATAATTTAATAAAATTTGAAATTTATCCCCATTAACGGAGATAATGGCATCGTCCAAGGCGTTGATCGAGTTGTTCAGTTGTTCGTGGCGTTGATACACACACGCAACTCCTACCCCTCCCCCCCCCCCCCCCCCCCCCCCCCACACACACACATTAGAGGGCAGCGAGCATTGAAGAGTAAGAGAGAGACGTGAAGTTATAATAAGAGGGGATGGATGCGGCGGTAATAAGTTAATAAGTAATAAGTGGGGTCCATGGTGACTTTTCGCCAGATCTAACAAACCCAGCTACCCATTCACTGCTGAGTAGACAGGGATTCAGAAAAAACTCGACTGCACCCGGGATCGATCTCTGGCCCTTTGCGTATAAAGAGAGTGCTCTATCAACTGAGCTATCGGGGTCCCCAAATATTCTATTGGACTTTTTTTAACTACAGACGTAAAAACTGGGTTTTTTTGGAAGGAAGAAACTAATGAAACTCATATTATTTGATTAGTTAAAACACCAAACGAAATGTTAATATTATTGTATTATTTTAAATGACAACAATGCGATAGAAAGGAGTGGTGACAAGAGATGGACAAAAGAAAACAAAAAATCGGACTTGCTACTTGCTAGGTTCGACACACACACACACACACACACACACACACACACACACACACAAACACACACATCTTTAGTAGTCGCATGCATTTCAAACAATAACCCATTAGAAAGAGGGGTCATGCCTTCATCATAGATCATTGTCATTGCGATCATTATGGTGTAGTAAATTTTGAAATTTACCCCGTATAATGGAATCGTCCAAGGCGTGCGCCTCCTGTTCCCCCCATCTCACACACGAAAGGGCGGTTTGCGGAGTGGAGGGAGGTGGTCGTCTGCCTCTATGGTCGTCTGCCTCTATGGTCGTCTGTGTCGTTTAGTGTATGGCAGCAGCTTCTTATGGTTCACACTATTATGTTATGACGATCGACCCAATCAGCAAAGTCCGGTCCGCATTTGTGCACCGTCGCGAACCCGCCTGGTAGCATCGTCACAACACACCTTTCGACTAGATGCTCTGCCGTTTCGGGTTCTTGCCCACAGCGTGGACATAAAGGACAGGAAGTTAGACCCCACTGATGTAACGCACCGGCCGTTAGGCAGCTCCTCGACCGAAGCCGATTCGCAGCTACCCAGTGTCTCCTCTTACTGGTATCAAAGCCTGGCAACTTCTCACCAAGCTTAGAGGAGTGTAGGTCCCCGCCCCCACGAGGGATTGAATTCGTCCAAACCGACTTCCATCTCGTATGTGCAGCTCTGTCCGTAGTCAGGGATTCTGCGTACAAGGGTTGCCGGGACTTATTTCGGCTCGAAACGGGGGCACCGTTCATTATGCGCATGAGAGGGGTATCCCCATTCCCTCTCTCTTTGATCTTACTCAGCCAGTTTCCCGTAATGGTCTCCCTCCGGACATCGGGGGGCTGGATCGCTGCCATCACCGGGCCCCATTCTCTAGGGGTTGTTGCTAGCGTTCCCGACACTATGTGCATCGACTTGCGAAGTTTTACATCCACCTTCTCAACGTTTCTGCTTCTACCCCACACTGGAGCGCAATACTCCGCGGTGGAATAGCATAGTGCCAGGGCGGATGTTCTCAGGAGCGCTTGGCTAGCGCCCCAAGTCGATCCCGCCAGCTTCCTCAGAAGACTATTCCGCTTCTCTATCTTCCGGGCAACCCCTTCGAGATGAACCCGATAGGTAAGGCTGCGATCCAGCGTCACCCCTAGGTATTTTGGACGCGGCTCATATGGGAGTGGCTGGTCCCCGACTAGGACATTCAGTTTACGGGTGTGCCAACCACTGCATAAGTGAAATGCAGTGGCCACGGTTTTTGAAGTGTTCATCTTCAGGTACCACTTGTCAAAGTAGGATTTGAGTCTGGTGACGTCCTCGCTGAGTACGCTCTCGAGACGGGTCCACACTTTACTCTGAGTAACGAGTGCCCAGTCGTCTGCGTATCCCAGCCTCAGGGAGGAAGTGTTCGGCATATCGCTAATGTAAACGTTAAACAACATTGGCGCAAGTACCGACCCCTGAGGGACCCAATTCTTCAATTTCCTAACTTTGCTCGTGGCGTCTCCCAGCGCGACGTGGAATTGCCTTTCCCTAAGATCGAAGAGAACAACTTCAAGGTCTTTTTGCACCTTATGATTTTTGCAAGTTTGAGCATTAACCCATCACACCAGACCGTATCGTACGCCGCTGATAGGTCTATAAACACAGCACCTGTTTGCTGTTTTCTCTCGAACCCGTGCTCAATATGCTCTGTAAGGGCAATGACCTGCTCCGTGGTGCACCTCCCTTCCCTGAAGCCTGCCTGCTCAGGTGGCAGGGCAGGTCTAGGACCGGCCCCCATCGGTTTAATAGAACACGCTCCAACAGTTTGTAAAGACAGCTCAGCAGCGATATGGGTCTGTAACTGTCTGCCTCCTTCGCCGGCTTCCCTGGCTTCAGGATGGCAACTATCTTCGCATGCTTCCACACTTGTGGAAGCTTTCCGTTTGCAAGGATGTCAGACATTGCCTCTGCTAGCCAGGCCCGTGCCCTGGGGCCCAGATGCGTCACCATATCGGGATATACACCATCTATCCAGCTGCTTTGCCGTTCTTCACTTCGCTAATGGCTGCACCCACTTCTCGGGGACTGAACGGGGCCGTCCAGTCCGACTCCTCCGCAGGTAGCGAGTCCAAAATCGTACGGTACGCCTTGCGGACACCGCGCTCAAAAGCCTGATTAGGGACCCGCTTGCTACGGTTCTTAATATTCTTGGCAATTGTGTCTGCTCGCATTCCGGTGCAGCCTTCGCGAAATTCCGATCTGGGTCCAATTTCTTTATCAAACGCCAAGCGTGGCGGCTGGAGTGTGTAAAGTCGAGACTTTCCACGGTCTCCTGCCACCGTTGCTTCCTTCCCTCTGCCAGAGACTGGAGTAGTCTATCGGCTGTGTCCTGGGACTGGGTCTGCTGGTACTCTCGGTACAGCTCTTCCGACTCTGCTGTCCAGCAAGGGGTGTAGAATTTCCGTTTGCCCCGTGGAATAGAGCGTTGAGCGCTCTTAACCAGTAGCCTACTAAATCTGGTTATATTCTTGGACTTGGGAGGAATGGCAGGGCAGACCTGCTCGATATAGGAACTGAATTCCTCCCAGTCAGCCTTCCTGAAATTCCATCTGCAAAGTGGGAGAGACTGCACCCTCGGTATTGTCACCCAGCTGTGACAAGAACCGGCCTGTGCTGGCTATGCGGAAAGTCCCCGAGGACTGTCCGCTTCACCTGCAACGGTTCACCGTTCGCGCCTTTCGTTACGAGGGTGAGGTCTGGAGTATACTCCTTCTTATGGCGGGTACCCCGGAAGGTACCCTTGGCTGTAGGATCGTACACTAGGTGTAGATCATTACAGTCCATCCATGAGCGGAGTTGTCTTCCTGCCTCATTGCAGTCTCGGTAGCCCCATTCGTGATGGTGGCTATTAAAGTCTCCCAGACAGATGGAAGGATGGCTGACCACCGGTACCGGTGGTGTAGTCCAAGTCGCTCTAGGTGGTTTGTATATATTATGCAAACACAGTCCACCTACTTCCACGATGGTAACAGTAGATGTATAGTGAGAAGGGGGGGGGGGGAGGTATTAGTAGACGATGATAACAGTCGATGTATAGTGAGAAGGGGGGGGGGGGGGAGAGGTATTAGTAGACGATGATAACAGAAGATGTATAATGAGAAGGGGGGGGGGGAGGTATTAGTAGATGATGATAACAGAAGATGTATAATGAGAAGGGGGGGGAGGTATTAGTAGACGACGATAACAGTAGATGTATAGTGAGAAGGGGGGAGGTGAGGTATAGTAGAGATGATAAAGAAGATGAGAAGGGGGGGGGGGGGGGGGAGAGGTATTAGTAGACGATGATAACAGTAGATGTATAGTGTAGATGGGGGGGGGGGGGTGGGGGTGGGGGGAGAGGGTGTATCAAGTGGGTGACAAGTAGTGCCGCGCTGAGGACCGGACCGAGGACCGGTCCCACGGTCTTTTAGCTGTGAACCGTGGTCCAGTCCAAAGAGGAAGACCGCCGGCGGTCCTCACTTTTATCACCTTTCAACGGTCTCGCGCCATACTACTTCCCCAGCGATTCGTTGCCTCGGTCCTTTGCCTATCTTCCACCAATCACCACCATCCCACTTAATTAATCGCACCCACCCCCCTTTGCCATACACTAAACGACACAGACGACCATAGAGGCAGACGACCACCTCCCTCCACTCCGCAAACCGCCCTTTCGTGTGTGAGATGGGGGGAACAGGAGGCGCACGCCTTGGACGATTCCATTATACGGGGTAAATTTCAAAATTTACTACACCATAATGATCGCAATGACAATGATCTATGATGAAGGCATGACCCCTCTTCTCTAATGGGTTATTGTTTGAAATGTATGTGACTACTAAAGATGTGTGTGTGTGTGTGTGTGTGTGCGAACCTAGCAAGTTGCAAGTCTGATTTTTTGTTTTCTTTTGTCCATCTCTTGTCGCCACTCCTTTCTATCGCATTGTTGTCATTTAAAATAATACAATAATATTAAAATTTCGTTTGGTGTTTTAACTAATCAAGTAATATGAGTTTCATTAGTTTCTTCCGTCCAAAAAAAACAGTTATAACGTCTGTATTTTTAAAAGGTCCAATAGAATATTTGGGGACC
>NC_088370.1:35847292-35899792 GCF_034508935.2 Berghia stephanieae | reverse complement strand
GACTGATCTGATTCCGATTTCTGATTGGCTTACACTGGATGTCGGCGTCGGTACAAGTTCAGTTATCCAAAATTTTAAGTATGAATAACTCATATTTCCTATAGATCATTTTAGACCAGCTTCTTAAATTATTAAATTACCTCTTAATGTCACTACATCACAGCTGTTTTTCTGTAGAAAATCCTATTGTTATGATTGTGAACAATAATCAATTAAATTAACAGCAAAAACAATGATCAGAGTTGAGTTAGCTCTGAAATCTGGATCACAAGATTTACAGCAGTAGCTAACAGTTGAATTTTAATTCTCTTTCATATAATTATTTTTTCGCATTAATGTTTAGGATAATAAATTAATAGGATTAAACTGGATTGGATAATTGGATAATTTAGATCTTCAACAACGGCCACGGCAAAAACTTTTTTTTTATTGACAGACACTGTCTATGGAAAATCGTCCATGGTTTCTGTCAATAACGACAGCCAAACAACATCATCAACAACAACAAAAACAACGACAATAACAACAACAATAATAATAAAAATAAAAATTTTAAAACGAGCTTCTCCAATATCCACTAAATGTGCTCAAAGCGCTTTACAAGGTGTCCCTGGCCAACAGCAACATTAAACATGTAGGACGGGGCATGACGCCTCTTAAGCGATATTACAATTTATTTCGGACAGAGACAACGCTGTTAACGGGCATGCACTCATTTTACACATCATCATCATCATCATCATCATCATCATCATCATCATCATCATCATCATCACCACCACCACTATCATCATTACCATCATCATCGCATTCATCACCATCATCATCATCATCATCATCATCATCATCATCATCATCATCATCATCATCATCATCATCAACATCAACATCATAATCATCATCATCATCATCATCCTCATCATCATATTCATCATCATCATCATCATCATCATCATCATCATCATATTCATCATCACCATCTTCATCATCATCATCATCATCATCAGCATCATCATCATCATCAACATCAACATCATAATCATCATCATCCTCCTCATCATATTCATCATCATCATCATCATCATCATCATCATCATCATCATCATCATCATCATCATCATTGTCATCATCGTCATCTTATCAGATTTCATCGGCCCCAGTAGAGTCTAATGGTTGATGGTCATCAGATCCAATACCAGTAGTTATAGACTGCATTCCAGGCACGTCATTCGCCTGGTGCTTGTCTTTGCCAGACGCAGGGACCACCGGCTGTGCAGCATTTTTGGAGGCCGTCACTGGGGATTCCTTGCCCCCATGAGAGAACAAACTAGACCGCGACTTCACCATCATCAGCGTGTCGTCCGCACCCTCCCAGTATCTCCGAATCGAACCCACGCCACTTGCTTTCGTAGCTCGACGACGTATATTATCATATTTCCTACTTCTTACTTTCAAGTAGACCCCACCCCCGATAACGAGTAAGGACACAACCACGGCTACAACCACGATGAATGGAATCCAGGAGATCGAATGTTCTGTAGTACGAAAGAGTTTCTCGACCGGTTCGGAGAACGTACACCCTAACCCGGTCCAGCCTCGGGGACAAGGCGTGGTGCAGTGGAGAGTGGAAAGGACCCCGGGCTTGCATCTACTGCATTTGAAAAATTCGTGTTTACATTGGTCACAAACGCCGCAGTAACATTCCGTGTTCGGTCTATTGTTGTAAGAACAATAGGCCGGGCAAGCTTTGCCATCACACAGGATGTCTTCTCCTTTACAAAAACGTCCAAATCCGGACTGCTTCAAACAAGCTCTGCCCCTGACGTCCAGTGTTTTATCGAGACATTTCTGCTGACACATCGATCTCCACGGCCCCCACTGACCGTCTTTATTTCGTTCTACAAAATCTTCATCTATCTGCCCGTCGCCGTCGTCGTCTTTGCCGTTTTCATATTCCTCATCAACGAAACCATCACAGTCGTTATCCATCCCGTCGTTCGGCCCAAACTTTTCCTGTTTCTCACAGCTGGAGTTGTAGATTTTACCCTGGTAAAAATCGAAGGGAAAGTTTGAATAAATGTACTTGAGCTTAATCCGTTTGCCTATTTGAATGTAGAGCATCATTCGCCCTGCCGGTGTTTTGGTGTAGATTCTGGTGTTTTGAATGCTTGACAGATCCACGTCCCCCGAAGAGAATGTAACACCATCAATTGTCGTGGAATCTTCTCTGATCCATTTGGGATTTTTTTCCGCGTCCGCAAATATCACATCCTTGGCAGACATTTTTAAAAAGCTCATGGAAAAAGTGATATCATGAAAATCCTCGATTCCTGTGGAATGAAAAACATTTCCGTGCCTCCATTGCTCGACCGGGATCAGATTCAGAATACTCGTATCAAATCCTACAAACGCATTGTCATTCGGTTTTCCGGGAAAACCCGGATAAACACGGCCATTACTGAAAGCTGAAAATATTTGATACAACCCAAAAGGCACGTCCGATTTGAATACCAGCATCGTTAAGTTTGCGCCGAGGTTAAGAAATTCTTTGTGATTTCTAAACGTCACTTTGAAATTTGAGTCTTTTCCGTGGTTAACGGTGATGGAGAAAGGAAACGTCTTAGAGTTAACTCGAAATACTTTCTCTGCCAACGTATTGTGTGGAACTACGTACGTTTTACCCCAGGCCTCTGTGGGCTTCATTGAGCTAATGCAGATTTTCGAATCATGGAATGTTTGAACATTTGTGCAGTTATCACTTCCGGCAATGACGTAGATTTGTTTATCTGACGCAACTAACGTGTTTTGTAAATCGTAGGGCGTTTCGAGATAAAAGAGCCAGCTTTTGTATGGTTCTAATTGGAAGTTGACAGTCTTGCCGGGTTCACAGATGGCATCAGCAGAGCAATGGACTCTAAACGTCTCTAGGCCGGTACGAGGTGGGAATGTGACGCTAACCTCGGTGGTGGGCTCATCGAATGAGAGGACCGCGATGTGAGATTCCATCGGTACAACAGTAATATAATACGAACTGTAGCTGCTGTCCTTGGGAAACACCCTAAACGCGTCAAAGTCGATTTTATGGGCCACGTTTACAAACACCCGCATCGGCCCGCTGGAATTCAATTTGATCGCCGGGAAAATTCCATTGAGTTGCGTGTCTGGGTTCGGCGAGAGATCATACCTCACATGTTGGTGTCTTTTCACGACGTACCTGCAGATCATATCCTTCAGAATGATGTTGGCCTTGACCTGCTCTTCTAAAGTTGTAATGTGAACGGACCAATGGAATTTGTTGTCGTTATGGAAAGGGTAGGGGATAACGAAATTGGTACCAGGTGTAGAATGGCCCGGCCTTGCTGACGTCAGTGTCAATGTGGTTAACACAAACTGCAGGACTTTGACTATAATTTGACCTAACATTGTTGAATATTCATAAATCAATGCTGACCAACACTTTTGTTCAAAATTTGTACAGTACAATCCTCAGACGTACTTTGTGTTTACATTATCTTTTATAACTCACAAATCTCAATTTAAAAAAAAAATTCTGCCTCTAGTACTGGAGGTTTGTTGTGTGTTTTTTTTAAGGGCGGGGGGGGGGGGGTGTTTGTTTTTTGTTTGTTTTATTTTGTTGTTTTCTTTTACATGTCATGAACTTTATATCATTTGTTTATTGAATTTAAGCGATCCTTGAAAACAAAACATCAAAGACTGAATTTCTCAGCCAACATCTTCATTAGAATTTTTTGAAACTGTCAATGAAAGGAACCATTTTTCTACGGACAAATCCACTCAGAAATGAAGAAAAACAACTTGAATTATTCTTTAGTTGTAATTTCATATGAACTTGATAACGGAGTTGAGTTGGTACACCGGACAATCCTCTAAATACGGAGCCCAAGGTTTTGTATGAAAAAAATGGGAGGCCTTCCGAAAGCTCCTCGTGCTAGCATTTCTTTCAATTTGTATTTTCACCGTGGATCTTTTGTCATGTGTTTATTTATTCAATTTGTCAATAAATAGAAAGAAAGAAAAATAAAGAGTTTATATAGGGCAATATCCACTAAATGTGCTCAAAGCGCTTTACAAGGGGTCCCTGGTCAACAAAAACATTTAACATGTAGGACGGGACATTTTAAAAACGCTAAAATAAACCTTGATAGATAAGTAAATATTTAAACTTTCCTAATACGACCATTGTTTTGGTATTCCGTCGCCATTTTGTTTTGTGAAGTATTGAAAGCACTCCTAGTTTTTTTTTAATTTTCTACTAGGGTTAGCTCGAGGTCGGAGCATTTTTTTTTTCGATTAGGGTTCGTTATAAGTCTTAGTGAATGTGCTAGGGTGTTTGTTTTTCCTATTAGGGTTAGTTAAAGGTACCAGGTTTTATTTTTTTCTTAGGGTTAGTTGTGGGAATATTTGAGTTGTTTCCCTTAACACGAGGAGCTTTCGGAAGGCCTCCCGATAAAATAAATGGGTCCGAAGAATTTCACACATCTTCAATGAGACGACTGATTATAAGTCACATTATAGTATGGGGAGACCTTCCGAAAGCTCCTAGCGCTAGCATTTCTTTCAATTTGTATTTTCACCGTGGATCTTTTGCCATGCGTTTATTTATTCAATTTGTCATCATATAGAAGCATTAAAAAAAACAACTCTAGAACAAACCTTGATAGATTTTTGAAAGTTTAAAATTTCCTAATTTGACCATTGTTTTGATTATCGGCCGCCATTTTGATTTGTGAAGTATTGAAAGGTAGTGCAAAGCAGTCCTAGGGTTTTTTGTTTTATTTTTTTCTATTACTGTTAGCTCGAGATCGGAGGATTTTTTTCTTCTATTAGGGTTAGTCATAAGTCTTAGCCAAGGTGCTAGGGTGTTTGTTTTTCCTATTAGGGTTAGTTAAAGGTACCTACTAGGTTTTATTTTTATTTTTTTGTAGGGTTAGTTGAGGGAATATTTGAGTTGTTTCCCTTAGCACGAGGAGCTTTCGGAAGGCCTCCCAAGAATTTCACACATGTTCAGAGTGACGACTGAATTCCAAAACTAAGGGCGATACGCGTGCATCTCATGTTGACATGAATGGACGGTAGAACACATTCGTTTGAGATCAATTCACTCTTACAAGTCACATTATAGTATGTTCGAATGTTGAACAATTTAGAAGTTTCCTATCATCTTACAAGTAACTGTGTCGACAAATAATGAGTCTCACACTTCTGGGATAATTTGGAGTAACTTGGCGACGGAAAACCAAAACAATGGTCGTATTAGGAAAGTTTAAACTTTCACAAATCTATCAAGGTATGTTCTAGAGTTTTAAAAATGATTCTACTATGATGACAAATTGAATAAATAAACACATGACAAAAGATCAACGGTGAAAATACAAACTGAAAGAAATGCTAGAACGAGGAGTTTTCGGAAGGCCTCCCCATTACAGAAAGAGAAATACCAATATGTATGTCACTATCATTAACATGATTGCCGACGCAGTAAAACCATGACATAACTCTCTCGTAGGCCATGAGTAAAACTCATTGTTTTCCCCTATAAAGTAAAAAGAGATGAAAGTTTGGAGTACGAATGTCCATCCAGACCGGATGTTTACATTTCCAAATTGAAATTGTTCTTGTATGATTGTGTTTTCTGACGGTGCAGTTCAGATTTCAACATTTAGGTGTGTAATTTCATTTGTCTTGAACAAAAAAGAACACGTTATAAGACGACGTGCATTTCTATCTATTCTATCCATCTATTCTTTAAAATAAAAATTTAAAAAAATAGGGTTGGAGGCGACGCGTACATATATATAGGTCTGACATCCGAACCCACTTATAGGGCCTGGTTTAACATTGTTGTAATGGACAATGTTTTGCGTCATTCAAAGAAATATTTCCATTACAACAATGAGCCCATAAGGAATTAACCAGTAGATTTTTGACCAACCAAAACATGACATTTGTGACACACCCTCACACGTGCTCGGACAAACATATTTAGTGGTTTATAAACAGTAACGTCAACGGAATCGACTCCTCTCTTATCATTGTTGTTTTTATACCGCCAAATGGGTGACTAGTTATCACACGATTTTCTTGATCAGATTATAAACGTTTACCCTCCTTCCGCACTTGGACAAAACTGTCCCGGGACCTATTTGTCCTGTCCCGCTGGAGAAAACTTCTATTCAAAAGGGGTTCCGCACTAGGACAGGACTGTCCCAGGACACACCTGCGCGAATGCATTATTATTTTTTTTTTTTACAAGACTCAAAAGTTTTTTTGTAGGCAATTGCAACTGTAATAATTCACATTTTATGAATCAACATAAGATACGACATGACGACAATGATTTTTTACACTGTACAATGGGATTTGTTTACATAAGATTTATATAATCATGAAATATTCTTATAGCAAAAGTAATATTATTGCTACTGCTACTACTACCACTACCAATACCACGACTACGACTACTACTACTACTATACTACTACTACTACTACTACTACTACTACTACTACTACTACTACTACTACACTACCACTACACACTACCACGACTACGACTACTACTACTACATACTACTACTACTACTACTACTACTAACTACTACTACTACTACTACTACTACTACCACTACCACTACCACTACCTACGACTACTACTACACTACTACTACTACTACTACTACTACTACTACTACTACTACTACTACTACACTACCACTACCACTACCACTACCGACTACTACTACTACTACTACTACTACTACTACTACTACTACTACTACTACTACTACTACTACCACTACTACTACTACTACTAGTAATGGATGAAATAGAGGTTGCATATTTCTGTGCTTTACCACGTGGAAAAAAAAAAGACAAATTGAAAGAGAAAACAATATTGGGTGCATCCTTTAATGACCCAAAGATTGCTCAAGGGTCAATTCCGTAGACTCTATGGTGATCTCCGATCTTATCTTAAAATGACTTTCTTGGAATCACCTCATTTTACCCAGGTGCAAATGAGTACCAGTTCGCTGATGAAAGTAATCTTTGACGGACTAGCATCATTCAAGAGGATAATAGAAAGTCAGCATGCTTCGTACCCGAAAGGCATCAGTTGATTAAGTCACCTCGCCTAGCTCAATTTGCGGCGCTGCACTGCGGCTGACGCCTGGTTATAGCTTGTCCTAGCTAAATTTGCGGCGCTGCATTGCGGCTGACGCCCGGGTTATTCCAGTCTTACCTTGGAATAGACCCTCGAGAAAAATTTCCCCTATGGGATGAAAAAATGAATTTTATTATTTTAAATTTTAAACTGTTATCTATCTGCTCAACGCCACAGAAACATGGATAAGTTCCGGATTTATAAGCTTAGGAGGCAAGATGGCCTATGGTTAGCGCGTTGTACTCTGGACTCAGAGGTTCTGTGTTCGATTCCGACCGAAGCCAACTTGTACTTTCTAGAGCAAGAAAATTTACTCCAATCACTCACTCCATTCAGGTGTAAAAGGGTACCTGTCAAGCTGGGATAGTAATCTGCATAGACTACAGCTACGTCCAGTTCAAAGGTTTTCAAACAAATACGTTAATTGTCCGCTTCACGCTATTGAAACCGGAATAACTCCTGCACCATTGGCTACAAGGCTCTAAAGGACTGAATTTGTTTTACAATGAGTCCAAGTGGCTCAGAAGGACTAACTTATAAATATTTTCATTGAGAATTCCCGAAATAAATAACGATAAAGATAATTGATCCCACAAGTTACCGAATAGATGTGCGACCGGTTTTAGACACGTTACTGCTGTGTCACAAAGTGTGACACTTCTTAAATTATATTTATAAACATACGTTTTTAAATTGCCGAAATATTTATGTTGCTATGCCTTCTGTACGTGGTTTCATCACATAGAATTATTTTTTGAATTGTTCTTGCTTTTTTATATTCAGAATTGAAATAAATAAATAAATTAAAACTGTGAAATTGAATGTAAGCTTCAGTTTAATATACGAAAACAGATAAAATGGACGTTTCGGATTTCCCCTTCATCATTAACACATGATGAATTAAAAACTACAGACGAATGAGATAATGTGGTAGTGGCGTTGTTAAGGTGCATAAACAAAAACATTGATGGGCAGGAAATTGTATGCCACTTTGTGAGGAAGCGCGAATTAAAACAGAGCAATAGAAATTTATAAAAGGTGCGTACATAATTATGTCAAAAGAGGGGAGGCGGGAGGAACTGTGTAATGCAGTATAGAAAGTGAACTAAAATAAAGTGTGGACTATTGTTGGAAAATAAATACAATGGAATTGGAAATAAATACAAAATATAAGGGCTTTAGGTACTATTATATTAGTGGCATTAGCTACAGCAGAAGCAACAATAGAAATAGTAGTAGTAGTAGTAGTAGTAGTAGTAGTAGTAGTAGTAGTAGTAGTAGTAGTAGTAGTAGTAGTGAGGAGAGTAGGAGTGAGGAGGAGGAGGAGGAGGAGTAGGTAGTAGTAGTAGGGATGCAGAAAATAAAGACAGGCATTTCAATTTTGACACGGCGCCGCCAAGTCTGGGACTTTTTTGTCCTAGTGCGGAAGTCTGCTATATTTTTCTACTATCACAAACGATATGAACACGGGACTGGGACAGTCCTGTCCCGTTGATTTTGTAGCATTTACCCTCTTCCGCACTAGGACAGGACTGTCCTGGGACAGTCCTGTCCCAAATCTGTAACATATAGAATTTAGTGAAATCTTCCGCACCTATTGGGACGGGACAAAACAGTCCCGTTGTGTCCCAAGCCTTGTGAAATGCTACAAAATCAACGGGACAGGACTGTCCCAGTCCCGTGTTCATATCGTTTGTGATAGTAGAAAAATATAGCAGACTTCCGCACTAGGACAAAAAAGTCCCAGACTTGGCGGCGCCGTGTCAAAATTGAAATGCCTGTCTTTATTTTCTGCATCCCTACTACTACTGCTACTACTACTACTACTACTACTACTACTACTACTACTACTACTACTACTACTACTACTACTACTACTACTACTATTTCTACTGTTGCTTCTGCTGCTGCTAATGCCACTAATATATTAATACCTACATCCTTACATTTGTATTTATTTCCAATTCCATTGTATTTATTTTCCAACAATAGTCCACACTTTATTTTAGTTCACTGTCTTCTATACTGCATTACACAGTTCCTACCCGCCTCCCCTCTTTTAACATAATTAAGTACGCACCTTTTATAAATTTCTATTGCTCTGTTTTAATTCGCGCTTCCTCACAAAGTAGCATACAATTTCCTGCCCATCAATGTTTTTGTTTATGCATCTTAACAACGCCACTACCACATTATCTCATTCGTCTGTAGTTTTTAATTCATCATGTGTTGTTGATGAAGGGGAAACCCGAAACGTCCATTTTATCTGTTTTCGTATATTAAACTGAAGCTTACATTCAATTTCACAGTTATGATTTATTTATTTATTTCAATTCTGATTATAAAAAAGCAAGAACAATTCAAAAAATAATTCTATGTGATGAAACCACGTACAGAAGGCATAGCAACATAAACATTTTCGGCAATTTAAAAACGTATGTTTATAAATATAATTTAAGAAGTGTCACACTTTGTGACACAGCAGTAACGTGTCTAAAACCGGTCGCACATCTATTCGGTACCTTGTGGGATCAATTATCTTTATCGTTATTTATTTCGGGAATTCTCAATGAAAATATTTTTAAGTAAGTCCTTCTGAGCCACTTGGACTCATTGTAAGACAAATTAAATCCTTTAGAGCCTTGTAGCCAATGGTGCAGGAGTTATTCCGGTTTCAATAGCGTGAAGCGGACAATTAACGTATTTGTTTGAAAACCTTTGAACAGGACTATAGTCTATTGCAGATTACTATCCCAGCTTGACAGGTACCCTTTTACACCTGAATGGAGTGAGTGATTGGAGTAAATTTTCTTGCTCGAGGAAGGTAAAAATTGGCTTCGGTCGGAATCGAACACAGAACCTCTGAGTCCAGAGTACAACGCGCTAACCATGGGCCATCTTGTCTCCTAAGCTTATAAATCCGGAACTTATCCATGTTGCTGTAGCGTTGAGCAGACAGATTTCAGTTTAAAATTAAAAAAATAAAATTCCCTTTTTCATCCCATAGGGGAAATTTTTCTCGAGGGTCTATTCCAAGGGAAGACTGGAATAACCCAGGCGTCAGCGCAATGCAGCGCCGCAAATTGAGCTAGGGCGAGGTATAACCCAGGCGTTAGCCGCAGTGCAGCGCCGCAAATTGAGCTAGGCGAGGTGACTTACTAAAGGCAACACAGCGCATCAGCGGGTGATCGAACTGATGCCTTTCGGGTACGAAGCAAAGACCGTACCACCGAGCCATTCTGACTTTCTATTATCCTCTTGAATGATGCTAGTCCGTCAAAGATTACTTTCATCAGCGAACTAGTACTCATTTCACCTGGGTAAAATGAGGTGATTCCAAGAAAGTCATTTTAAGATAAGATCGGAGATCACCATAGAGTCTACGGAATTGACCCTTGAGCAATCTTTGGGTCATTAAAGGATACACCCAATATTGTTTTCTCTTTCAATTTGTCTTTTTTTTTCCACGTAGTAAAGCACAGAAATATGCAACCTCTATTTCATCCATTACTACTACTAGTAGTAGTTGTTGTAGAAGTTGTAGTAGTAGAAGTAGTGGTAGAAGAGGTGGTAATTGTAGTGGTGGTAGTAATAGTAGTAGTAGTAGTAGTAGTAGTAGTAGTAGTAGTAGTAGTAGTAGTAGTAGTAGTAGTAGTAGTTGTTGTTGTTGTAAATGTAGTAGCCGTAATAGTAGAAATAGTGGTAGTAGTAGTAGTAGCAGTAGTAGTAGTAGTAGTAGTAGTAGTAGTAGTAGTAGTAGTAGTAGTAGTGGTGGTAGTAGTAGTAGTAGTAGTAGTAGTAGTAGTAGTAGTAGTAGTAGTAGTAGTAGTAGTGGTAGTGGTAGTGGTAGTGGTAGTAGTAGTAGTAGTAGTTGCAGTAGTAGTAGCAGAAGCAATAATAATACTCTTGCTATAAGAATATTTCATGATTAAAATCTTATGTAAACAAATCCCATTGTACAGTGTAAAAAATCATTATCGTCATGTCGTATCTATGTTGATTCATAAAATGTGAATTATTAGAGTTGTACCAAGGACTTATTTTTTAAATTATTAATTTATAATTCAAACTATTAAATAACTAATCTATTAATTAGAAGATTTTACATTATTATTATCACCATTATAATTATTATCATTATATTATTATTATTTTTATTATTATTATTATTATTATTAATTAATTATTATTATTATTATTATTATTATTATTATTATTATTATTATTATTATTATTATTATTATTACTATTATTATCATATACTATCATTGTTTGCCTTGCTTTATTATTGATTTTATTTACTTGATTTGTTGATGAAAATATTATATTCTTGTATGAGTTATATTGACAATTGCCTACAAATAAACTTTTGAATCTTGTAAAAAAAATTTTTTTAAAATAATGCATTCGCGCAGGTGTGTCCCGGGACAGTCCTGTCCTAGTGCGGAACCCCTTTTGAATAGAAGTTTTCTCCAGTGGGAAAGGACAAATTTGTCCTGGGACAGTTTTGTTCTAGTGCGGAAGGAGGCTTTCACAACGGCTTGGGACACAACGGGACTGTTTTGTCCCGTCCCAATAGGTGCGGAAGATCTCTCTAAATTCTATATGTTACAGATTTGGGACAGGACTGTCCCGGGACAGTCCTGTCCTAGTGCGGAAGAGGGTTTAGGTTTACACATAATTTTCTGTGTTGGTTCTATTGATCAAGCGGTAGAACAGTGAGCATTTTACTTAAGCACAAACCATCGATAGTAAAACATGTGAAGTTTGCTGTGTCTACCAATCACTGCCATTGTTTACATTATGACGATTGTTCGAGAGGCGTGGTTATCTACCTGTCTATTGGGTTATCAGACCTGCCAGTAAGTGCAAGTCGATTGGGGGTTCACACTGTTCCCTTTAGGGCCATTGTAAATGCTCACCAAAAAGCACAGGTTTAGTGGCAAATCTAAAAGTATAGATAGAATGCGCTTGGCCAAGGAGTTCACAACATTGCCATCCGGAAGTATAACGGACCAACACACAAACTCTGTGTAACCATGAACTTTTATAGTCTGGTTAATACAGTTTAGTGAGAACAACTCACAAATAAATGCGGATGGCAAAAACAATAACAAAGGCCTGAGTGACGTCATCTGCATACTATCTATTGCATAAAACAATAGGCTTCAACAATCGTGACGTCACTTCCCTCGTAAAAACGCATCGTAACTTAGTAACTGGTTCTAAACTATCGGAACAATGGCGGACGCCCATATGAAATACTTCTCCATAAGAGCATAAACGTGTATCCAGAGGAGAAAAGCATTATAAATCTGATCACATTTTGATTTTTATACATTCTGATCACATGACACGTGAAAAATTTCTACCCAGCATGAAGAATAAAAAGTACCGATTTTCTTTGTTTAGAACCAAGCTGCTGGTTGCTGGGCTGACGTGATATCAGACTATTGAATCCTATTAAGAGAACGACTAGTGCTTCATTCAAGTGAGTGAGGAGACGAGAACTAGAATCCACTGACAGTTTTTAACTTTATCCATGTATTAAAGAGTCAGTTTACATAGGGAAACACGTGACTAAAATCACGTTAAAGAGTAAAAAGACGCCCTAACTAAATGGAGAGAGAGAGAGAGAGAGAGAGATAGAGAGAGAGAGAGAGAGAGAGAGAGAGAGAGAGAGAGTGAGAGAGATACACACACACACACACACAGAGGGAGAGAGAGAGATATATATATATATAGACACACACCCACACACACACACAGAGAGAGAGAGAGAGAGAGAGAGAGAGAGAGAGAGGGGGGGGGGGGGATGAGATATATTGATCATTCACACATTTTCTGATTTTTATCTTATTCCAGTATCCACTTCAAAATTGCTCACATTAAGAGAATCTAAAATGAGAGCTTTTAAATAGCGCAATATCCCCTAAATGTGCTCAAATCGCTTTACAAAGGGTCCTGACCTACAGCAACACGTAACATGTAGAACGAGATATGTCGCGAGACATGTTATGTGATATTACAATTTTTCCGACAGAGACAACGCCAGGTACTCATTTTATACCTGAGTACGGTGAGAGAATGTGAGTAAAGAGTCTTTTCCAAGGACTTTACTATGCGCCGAGCGAGGCGAACCTAGGACCTTCCGATCCGAAAGCCAGTGTCATACCACAAGACCACATAGCCGCACATTTTAAAAATAAATAAATAATCATCATTGACGCCCGACTCTGTAACTGACCACATGTCCTTGTAAAGCGCTTTGAGCACATTTAGTGGATATTGCTCTATATAAAGCTCAATTTATGATCAAACCAGTGAATGAAGTCAAGATGAAACCGAACCGTATCTGTAAAACTAAAACGTTTTCTTCTTCTTCTTCAAGTACCAAGTCTGTGCCAGGCATCGGTGATCATGGTAGGCCATTCATCTCTCTGATCAGATAACCTTTTAAAAAAAAACTAATATTGTGGTAAAACGTTTTAAGAAATTTTATTTACCTACTTATTGAGGCTGTCAGCGGGCGATCTGACCTAGTTTGCAAGGACAGGGGACATAATTACCTTCTCCGTTTAGAGGAAAAGAATGTGATCAGTGAAGCATAGCAACAGACAGACAGGGAGACGTGCCATCTCGGAGTTTGTTTTTGTTTTTAACGGTTTTACAGCGCTTGCAACACATTTCGGTCATATCAGCGCCAGTTAAAAGGTAGAAAATGGGATAGTAAGAAGTTCTACAATTACAATTAAAGCACCCAATAAAAGGTATGACAAAGGTGAATTGGTTCAAATAGGAAACAGATCTAGATTCCAAGAGCATAACCTCAACGTACTTAATTTGAGATCACCCAAATGCCTCATCCAGACACAAGCACAGGTCCCCAGCAAGAGGAATACACCCAAATGTTTACAACCTATATATAATATTATATAAACAAAACACAATACAGTGCATAACAGAGAGATGATTTACTAGGGGAAAAAAATATCATCTCCCAAAACTAACTATACATTTGACTGTTTCCCTCTCAGCCAGGGTATCCGGCCAGGGCCAGGACAAATGAGTAATCTCATTCCAAGATAAAGACAGAAAGCAAGTTGGAAAACAGATATAGGGGGATAGAAGACATCGTAAGTGCCTCCCTGCCCACCATGGGAGTTCAGGAACCCCGCCTAGAAAAGGTGATAGGTAGCATCACAAGTTACGGCTTGAAATCGAAGCTTGACTGGTTTTGAAGCAAGTAAGACTTGAACCTGTCACACAACCCCCCCCCCCCCCCCCCCCCCCCATGATTTCGTAGCAACAAAAAATATTTGCTGGAACAGGAAGTCTTTAGAGAAGAATCTCTCGGCCGCGATTTCTATTTATTTATCTATTTATTTATTTATTAATTAATTATTTATTCATTCATTTTTTTTCATTTATTTATTTTTTATCTATTTATTTATCTATCTATCTGTCTATTTATGTCTTTATTCATTTCCATAAATTGTGAGAGGGAAATAAGAATGCTCATGAAGTTCCCACGTTTGTGCGGCTAGTAGGTATGACACCCGCTTTCGGATCGGAAGGTCCTGGGTTCGAGCCTCGCGTTCGGCGCATAGTTGAGTCCTTGGAAAAGGCTCTTTACTCACATTCTCTCACCGTACTCAGGTGTAAAATGAGTACCTGGCCGTTAACAGCGTTATCTTTGTCCGAAAATTGTAATATCGCCTAACAGGCGTCATGTCCCGTCCTCAATGTTACATGTTGCTGTTGACCAGGGACGGACCCCCTGTAAAGCGCTTTGAGCACATTTAGTGGATATTGCGCTATATAAAGCTCAATTTTAAGCTCGATTTTTTTTAAAGTCGGAGCCAAAATGTCGTAATTCTACGAATTTTCGTGATCGTCGGCAGGTCTGCATTGTCGTGGTTTGACACAACGCCGCTTTAAAAAAAATAAGAAAAAGAAGTTAGTCCGTGGATTTTGAAATGAAATGGTGGCCAATATTCTCAGGTTTTGCCTGATATTTGTAGTTTTTCACCTGCCACAGACCGTAGCAATATGCATAGACGCTGCTGCCTCTAGAGCATCCGCGGGTTCTTAAAACAATTGGATTCAGAAGTCTGATGTCACGCAGCCCGGCAACGGCGGCCATCTTGGTTCTAAACAAAGAAAACCATTACTTTTGATTCTTCAAGCTGGCTAGAACTTTTCATATGTCTTGTGACCAGAATGTGTAAAAGTCAAAACATGATCAAATGTATGTTTTTTTCCCTCTGGATACGCTTTTATGCTCGCCGGAGAAATATTTCATACGGGCGTCCGCCATTGTTCCGATAGTTTAGAGCCAGTGTTGCTAAGTTACCATGCGTCATTAGGAAGGAAGTGACGTTACGACTGTTGAATCCTATTATACATGTGGAATTTGTCAGGATCTTCTTAACAGTAGGCTTCAACAGTCGCATAGTAACTTAGTAACTGGTTCTAAACTATTGGAACAATGGCGGACGCCCTTATGAAATACTTCTTCGACGATCATAAAAGTGTATCCAGAGGAGAAAAACATTATAAATCTGATCATGTTTTGACTTTCATACATTCTGATCACATGACATGTGAAAAAGTTATAGCCAGCATGAAGAATAAAAAGTACCGATTTTCTTTGTTTAGAACCAAGCTGCTCGTTGCAGGGCGGACGTGACATCAGACTATAGAATTCTATTATCTGGGGATAAACCGCGGTGGCCGGTACTTTCAATGCGCGTAAAACGCCCCCGAGGCGGCAGCTTCTTATGGTTCACACTATTATGTTATGACGATCGACCCAATCAGCAAAGTCCGGTCCGCATTCGTGCACCGTCGCGAACCCGCCCGGTAGCATCGTCACAACACACCTTTCGACTAGATGCTCTGCCGTTTCGGGTTCTTGCCCACAGCGTGGACATAAAGGACAGGAAGTTAGACCCCACTGATGTAACGCACCGGCCGTTAGGCAGCTCCTCGACCGAAGCCGATTCGCAGCTACCCAGTGTCTCCTCTTACTGGTATCAAAGCCTGGCAACTTCTCACCAAGCTTAGAGGAGTGTAGGTCCCCGCCCCCACGAGGGATTGAATTCGTCCAAACCGACTTCCATCTCGTATGTGCAGCTCTGTCCGTAGTCAGGGATTCTGCGTACAAGGGTTGCCGGGACTTATTTCGGCTCGAAACGGGGCACCGTTCATTATGCGCATGAGAGGGGTATCCCCATTCCCTCTCCCCCGAGGCGTAAGATATTTGCACCATTGATAAAAAATTGTTATATCAGGCCTGCAAATAAGTGCACGTCGTTTGCAACCAATGACGGTCATGGTTGGAAAGGTCAAGGGGTCATGAGGTCACACGTACAAGAATGAGGGAAACGTCAAGGATGTGACAATGACATCTTCGTTTGAGACAAACGAAGACGCTACCCCGAACACATCGACGAGGCAGCCGTAACACACGCTACGCAGTTGATTGAAGAAACTTCCGGATGGCAACGGTTTTTTTTAAAAAGCTTTTTATAGCGCAATATCCACTAAATATGCTCAAAGCGCTTTACAAGGGGTCCCTGGTCAACAGCAACATTTAACATGTCGGATCGGACATGACGCCTGTTAGGTGGTATTACAATTTTTCGGACAAAGACAACGCAACTCGGTTAATCGCAACGTTTCCCAAGAAATAGAATTAATTCTATATAAAAGTCACTGGTTAATTGCAACAAACTTCGGTTAATCACAACACATTTTCGCCCTCAATAAGTAGTAAATTCAAGAAATCAATGAAACAAAATATAATGATTAAATTTCATCGTGGAAGAAATCGTGACAGGTTGAAAAATCGAGAGTGAGCGGGATTTAATGCTATATTAGTGTGTCACCACTCTTTTATAGACAAAAGAGGGTGAGGCTTTGCAGTATGGATTCGTGATGTCATCTGTGGCCATTGAATTGGAGGCAAAAGGCCTGGGAATAGTTTTTACAACAGGTAGACAATGACAGTTGTAAAGAGATCCTGTGTTTTGGGATTGACAACTGTGCTTTGTGACCAATGAGTTTGGTGAGATCTTAAAGTCTCTCATCACGGCAAATCCCTTTGACTCTTAAAAATGTTGAGAACAAAAGAGTGAAATTTAATCAAATCTGAATAAGATGTCGACTTGATCAAAGCTGCTTTTGCTTGAAAAAATATATTCAGGGCTGCCATATGGTTTTATTTCAATCTTATTGCTCAGTTTGTGGTGGACTAAGAACAATGTTTACAACTGGTTTGAGTTTGAGTTTACCATATATGTGTAATTGCAACTTCGGTTAATCGCAACATTTTCGCTGATCCTAAGGTGTTGCGATTATCCGGAGTGGACTGTTGTAGTACTGCACACGGAAAGTCTCCTTAGAAACACACTTAGGAAAAAGAAGAGAAACGCTCAAGCGCGCATGTACACGAAACCGCAAATGATAAATTCAATTGGTGTGCTTAAAAAAAAACAACAACCCCCCCCAAAAAAAAAAAAAAACAAAAAAAAAAACAAACAAACAAACAAACAAAAAAAATCTTGTTCTACTTTCTGCAACCTTTAACCTACTGGCAGCACTTGAGCCAAAATTCAACATCCACCATCATCCAGAATCCACAGTCTGCCGGTAAGAGACAAAGCACCTGATGGCACCGTTTGTTTATCTGCATCATCGTGTTATAACTGTCATGGGATGGTAAACTAGGCTTTTACTTTTATACGTCTCTCCTCTTTAAATCCTAGTAAACAAGAACTTTCACTTTCTAAGAGATCTTTTCACTATAATTTATTAACACCAGCACAACACACACACACACACACACACACACACACACACTCACACACACAGACATAGACATATATACACACGCATACACACACAAAGAGAGAGAGAGAGAGAGAGAGAGAGAGAGAGAGAGAGAGAGAGAGAGAGAGAGAGATTACTACCATCCACCGCATGAGCCTATTTTTCTTTTTTCTTTATATCGTGACAATAGATATCTTTATATTATCACATCATTTTAGTATTCTATAATATCATCCATATTATCGTCCCTTTCCCTATCCACATCATTTCCTTCACTCGGCACAGCAGCAGACGAGACACATCAATGTTTCAAGCCTGAGTGAGGGCACTTCGACATACGGATTTACGCATGCGCTTGCGAGTGATATCAAAATGGCGACGTAGACGTCGATCAATGAAAGTTTCTACTGTGTTGTTACTTTTTCACTGGTGTATGGAGGAAGTTTTTCAGTGATTCTACACTTGGAAGTTACTGTAAGTGTACACACTCAACATGTCAGGCAGTCCTCGCTGATTAGATTAGATATATATCTACCAATGTTCGATGCAGTTCAAAAAGAGATTCACTTTGGTGTTCTTGTGTGGTATTCTGACTGTTGTTGCTTATGTTATCTACCGCCATGCCTTCCATCACAGTAGCAGACGCTACAAGAACACAGAACGAAGTTCAAAAACGAGAGGAAGCAGAAGCGCCTCGGTTCCTAGACCTTCAATCCTTGACAATGGATCTAACCAACGGTCTTTTGTACTCGACGATATCCACGAAGTCTTCACAGACGACTTGCATCACGATCCCAAAAGCCGGGCTCAGGAGGAAACCCGACTGGACTGGCGAAAATGCCGAATGGAGACCTGTTTCGATTTTAGCAAGTGTAGAAATGGATTCAAAATTTATATCTATCCTCGGCAGGTACCTGTATCGGAACCCTATGCCAAAATTCTCACCGTCATTGAAAATTCGAGATACCTCACAGCGAATCCCACTGAAGCATGTATATTCGTGCCATCTATTGATACCCTTGATCAGGATGTTTTGAGTGTGAAAGATTATGTTCCAGATGTACAAAAGAAGTTAGAAAGTTTACCTTATTGGAATGGTGGTCGAAATCATTTACTATTTAATCAATATTCAGGCACCTGGCCAGACTATTCTGAAGAATTAACATTTATACAACAAGCCATGCTCGTGAAATCGAGCATGTCAATAACTTGGATTCGTCCAGGTTTTGATATATCTATGCCTCTCTTTCCCAAAGACCATCCACAATCAGGTGGTGAAATGGGATACTTACATTCTGCTTCTAATTCTATTCCTTCACTTCGTCATTATTTACTCGCATTTAAAGGCAAGCGTTATTTGAATGGGATTGGGTCAGAAACGAGGAATTCATTGTATCATATTCATAATGGGAAGGATATTGTGGCATTAACGACTTGTAAGCATGGGAAAAATTGGGAGAAACTGATGAGAGATAAAAAGGATGAACGTTGCCTTGTGGATAACGAGGAGTATGAAAAGTGAGTATCAAAATTATTTTCACTTCAGTCATAATATATATATATTATAAGTAGTTCGCAACATGCATTCCATGAGTTAGTTACCTGTGACAGACAGTGGCACAGATAAAGATAAAGATGTGAAAGCACATAATGCAAATTGAGGATTTGCCGGGATGGGTGTTCAATGAATACATGCTGGACTTTTTCACAACAATTTTATAACTCGCTCAACCCTAACACCTAGAGTATTATATCCGTAGTTTACTGGGGTTACTTTTACCCCATGCCTCTTTATTACATTTGTCTGAGACAAATTGTCAAAGCATATGATTTTAGTTTTTTCATGTTAATGATAGTTGAAAAAAAAAAAGGGATTATAGTTGAATAAAACTATCTATGTACATGCTCATTTTTAATACATTTTTTTTCAATTTTGAAAACTAGCAAAAATCTCTAGGATTGAGTTTATCACTGAGGCTGAATCTATTTATATGATGATAATTTGTTTATTATTTATCACACTCGTCTTCAAGCCTTTTCACCAAGAGGGCAATTACATCAATACAAATCTGGCTTCTGATGATATTGCTGTCACTGCATCTTTGGTGAAAAAAAAAACTAAGATCATTTAGAGCCTAATAAAAACAAAATAAAATATTTGAAATATCATGATTTTGAAGACATTTAGTCTGAACGGTTAAGAGTTAATCTTAACATTCAGGTTCAAGTTCAATTCGTCTTTATCTGCAAAAGGCAGATTGCCCGTCACTGCAGATTTTATACAATTATGTGGTGACTTTCTCCATTATTGTGTTATTTAGTTGAAAGATAAATGTTGACCAAATTTATTGTTGTTGGTTACATATCTAGGATTTCTGGTGGGAGAGTGTTCCATTCCTTGATGGTTCTTGGGAAGAAACTGTTTTTAAATTTAAATGAGTTGGTTCTGTGTGCATCATCAGATTAACTTGGACTTGTTTGTTTTTTGTTGTTTGTTTTAAGGGTTTTACGGCGCTTGTAACACATTTAGGTTATATCAGCGCCAGTAAAAAGGAAGAAAATGGGATAGTAAAAAGTTCTAGAATTACAATTAAAGCACCCAAGAAAAAGTAAGACAAAGGGGAACTGAGAACAAATAGGGATCAGATGTAGATTCCAAGAGCATACCACCAATGTACTTAGTTTGAAATCACCTGCAAGTCTCATCCAGACGCAAGCACAAAATCCAATAAAGAGGAACACACTCAAATGCTTACATTATACATTAAAAATAAAAATAATAATACACAACAGAGAGATGATTTACAAGGAAAAAAAGATCATCTCCCAAAACAATAGAGTTGAAACAGATTTGTCAGGTTGTATAGACCAACTTTTATTTAAATGTTTTGTAAAAATAAACGTCTTGATCTTATTGCTTTTCTCAAAGATTGCATCAAAACATATTATTTTATTACAAGCAAATCCCACCACAACTTCAATGTAAAACTCATCATTGGCATTTATGTTATCTATACATACACCCACATCTGATTAAACCTCTTAATTGAAGAAATATATACATGTAAATAAATATATATCAATATTCCAAATGTTACATTATTAATACTATGTAGCACTAAAGAAATCAATTTACCAGGAAACAACAAATGAACATTATAAAAATAATTCAATTCGATGGGAAGCTTGTCTGCATCAAATACTTACCACTGTATATCTAAATGATACCCAGCTACCCTACTGCGGGTGGCTGTGTATTTCGATGGTTCAAATTGAGCTTTATATAGCGCAATATCCACGAAATTTGCTCAAAGCGCTTTACAAGGGGTCCCTTCAACATTTAACATGTAGGACGGGACATGCTGCCTGTTAAGCGATATTACAATTTTTCGGACAAAGACAACGCTGTTAATGGCCAGGTACTCATTTTACACACGAGTATGGTGAGAGAATGTCAGTAAAGAGCCTTTTCCAAGGACTCAACTATATGCCGAGCATGAGGCTCGAACCCAGGACCTTCCAATCTGAAAGCGAGTTCTAGACCACATAGCCGCACACAGCCGATGGTTGATAGTTGTATCTTTGTTAATCTGACATTCTACAGGTAGTATCCTACTGCCTAAAATCTGTTCAGTCTGTTTCAATCAGTCAATGAAAAACATTACAGGAGCACTTTTTTGGGTTTGTTTTTTTTTCCGATTTACCAGTGACTTGTGTTTACAAATCGAATTTAAAATCTAAATTATATGATTTGATTTCAATGAATTTAAGGCAGGTAACGAATACTTTGCAGCTATGTGGTCTTATGGTATGACACTCGCTTTCGGATTGAAAGGTTCTGGACTCGAGCCTCGCTCGGCGCGTAGTTGAGTCCTTGGAAAAGACTCTTAACTCACAGTCTCTCATTGTATTTAGGTGTAAAATGAGGACCTGACCGTTTACAGCGTTGTCTCTGTCCTTAAAAAAAAGTGAAACATAACAGGTGTCATGTCACGTCCTACTTGTTTATTATTGTTGCTGTTGGCCAGGGATGTCTTATAAAGCGTTTTGAGCACATTTGATGGGTATTGCGCCATATAAAAGCTCCAAAAAAACCAAGAAAATTACAACCTCTCATGGCATAGAGCAGGAGTTTTTCTTTTTTTGTCTGATATAATACTCCAGCTGCCCAATCACTGCTAGGTGGACAGTGAGGAAAGAAAAAAAAATCAACTTCCTGAACTGGCAGTTGAATACTGAACTATGGGCTACTATAGGGAGTCTTATTTGATTTGAATATTATCTTAACTTGACTGTCTGGAATTGATACAAAAAACGACCAGACTGTACTGTAAGCTAAACTCTGTAAATTTTAAACCTGTTTTGCAATCCGCAGTTCGCTGGCAAAATAGTTCTTTTTATTTTTTTTTAATAATGTGTTTTCCAGAAAGTACTTTACTTCAAATATTGATGGATTAAGATAATCCCAACCTGTCTAAAATCTAAAGCTTGACAGAGGACTAGGGTTTATCAATTTTGGCTAATGGAAACCATCATGATGGTCGATATTCATTTGCAGCATAATTTTCTGACCAAAATAGAATACAAAGGATTTTGTCAATGCGCGTTAGCTACCACCACAGACTAGGGAGCAGACCTGACAACAGCCACTTTTTAGTGTCTAATCGTCCCTGGTTGCATAAAAAAGAAAATGGCGGTCCTGTACATAGAGAGAGCCTGTCTGTGGTCCTGTATTCTCTATGGCTCCCACTGCACGTCAATAGTCAATAGCCTGTCCTGTCCCTGACCCCTGATTCTATCATCTAGAATAATTCTAACGACCCCTTCTTCCTAGCTTCGTCTGTAGTCCAATCCCAGTGTGATTTCTACCATTCATAAAATGGTGGTGTTGATGGCCGTGCTTTGTGAGTCACCCACCGTCTCTCCATCCCTCCCTCCCCCCGTTCTCTCACTCTATCTTGTTCTCCTCCGACTCCTATCACTGCCCGGTCCACCATTAATTATTTAGTATAGTTCATATGTTCGTTTTTCTGTTTGAAGTAATTGTGAGGTTGGTTACAGTTTCATTCACATGGATGAGTGGATGGACTTATTAACAACCAACTGTGTTCTATAACTGACAATGTCCATATCGTGCGCGCACGCGTGTATTTGTGAATGTGTGTGTATATATATATACATTAGACCTGTAAATTCTCAGTCAATTAACTGAAATCAGTCAATTTGTCAAATTCAAATATTTAAAAAAGGAAAGAAAGAAAGAAAGAAATAAAAAAAGAAAGAATTCACAAATCGTAGTCGAATGACCGTAAAATAATTAGGAGTGTTCCACAGCGCTACGCATAGCTCATGGGGACCGTTTATATTAACGATGTATATATTGCCAAGACAAAGCGACGCTTTTTATAAAAGGCGTGTCTGAACACTTCTCTGGGTATTTTCACACATCCTTCGTTAAATTATTTTTTCACTTTCCAATCCGTCGTGATCCCAACTGTAGCCAATTTTAACTGAGCCACCGAGCGATAAATTTCACTGTTTCATCTAAGCCAAAATTGACCACATTTACCCTTCGAGTCTCAAAACTATGATAAAGTAAATTGCGAAAGCCGAAAGTCCGTTATGTAGACATCTTCAAATCGAAAGTTAGGATAGATTGCTACAAGCACATTTCGATTGCCTCACGTTGTAAACAAACTGGTTGACCGTTTCTTCACTGATTGAGTACCTGATCATAAGGAACAATGGTAAGTAGCCTAATTAATTCCCGTGCAAATCAGGACGTTTTCTGGCATTGTTTTGCTCAAGCCCAAGCGAGCTTGCTGTTTTGTGGCGATTTACCTTCATTTCGATTCTTTGAATTTTTCCGCTACGCCTGCCGAAGTTTCTTCTTGATAATTCACTTCTACTTAATTCAGTGTATTGGCCTCTGAAGTCATATTTATTTAAGTTTTTTTTCTCTGTCATTTACTGATTGAAAATCAAGTTTGCTCATTGCTACATTATTCTAATGTTCTCACAATGGCTGAGCTGTTCGTGGATCGCAATTCAGACTTGTCGAGCATCGATAAAGATGTGAGTTCCGTGAGGAATAAATTCAATTGGTCATGGCTAGAAGTTAAAGATGATAATGGTGATTATTTTTCTATGTCAAAAAAATTCCAGAGGAAGGAATATGACTTTGATGAAGTCATCTTTACCTATATGAATGACATGCTTATTTAGCATTCCTTCTACATCAAATTATGACAGTCATACTTCCAGACTTCCAGTAAGAAATAACACCCACTATTTTGATATATTGTATTTATCACTCTCCTCTCCAATGATGCCCTTATTTTTAAAAAAAAATAATTGAATCTTCAGTTTGTCGAAGAGTTTCAGTCAATTTTTATAGAGCTCATTTACAGGTCTAATACATATATATATAATTTTATATTATATATATATATATATATATATATATATATATATATATTATATATATATATATATATATATGGGTTTGTGTGTATGATTATATGAATGAAACTTCTTTCTCGAATCATATTTCTCCTCCTCCTCCTCATCCTCCTCCTCCTCCTCATTCTTCTTCTTCTTCTTCTTCTTCTTCTTCTTCTTCTTCTTCTTCTTCTTCTTCTTCTTCTTCTTCTTCCATTAAGGCCAAGGCCTGAAGGTTGTTTGGCCGATTTTTCAGTAACAGAGGTTTTTGAGGGAAGCAGGGAGTGATTTTTTGAAGTCATCAGTCGAAATGGCTTGTTTACAATTGGTTGGTTGGGAGTTCCAAAGTCGGATGGTGAAGGGGAAGAAAGAGTAAAGATGATGGTTTGTTCTTGAGTGGGGGATTTCAAAATTAAATGCTGAGTTTCTTGTTTATTGTTGTTCCGTTTCAAATGGCAAGTTGGAATTTCGAGTTTTCTGTTTTGTGCTTTGTGGAATAAGAGGTGTTTGTTGATGGAACGTCTTTCGTGTAGCGGTTTCCATTGGAGATCGTTCATGACCTGAGTTACGTTCATATCCCGCTCACAGTTTCCACGACAAATCTGACCGCCCGACGTTGGACTTTTTCTAGCTCATTGATTTCTTGTGATTTGTGCGGGTCTCTCTCTCTCTCTCTCTCTCTCTCTCTCTCTCTCTCTCTCTCTCTCTCTCTCTCTCCCTCCATCTCTCTCTCTGTATTTACCACACACCCAGCCCCTCGCCGCCAACATTTTGAATGCACACATTTTCTCGTCCTATTGGAGTCATGGAACCAGGTCTTCTTCAAGCAGTCCTGTCTTGTTTATTAGGAGTACTGCATTAACACCTAACATTCCTGCTGCATGTCATATCATCTGTTAAGTAATGTTGTCCCAAAGCTGTGATGTTACCTGTAGATTCGAAACTGTGTATAAAAGCTATCTATTTCTCTCTCTATCTCTCCCTCTCTCTCTCTCTCTCTCTCTCTGCGGGTGGTTGGGTGGGAGCATCACCCTTGAATCATAAACCTATGATGTTCGCATGGGTGTACGATCCGATAGTGATGTCGTTTCTTCTTCTCTTTACTAGCCTATCCTGCTTCTTTGGTTTGTGATTGTATTTTTGACAGGGGATATTTTTTTTTCTGTAAATCTTCTGCCTGTTTGTTCTTGGCTATTTAATTTAGCTTATGATATCTTTAGGTTATGATTTTGATTTACATTTGTACTATTTTTGTTAGATTGCTTGTTTTTTTTTTTGTTTCAGCGGTCTCTCATATAACCTCAATTGTGTTGGAAGAGACCTAAAGCAACAATCAAACAAACAAAAAATCTCTCTCTCTCTCTCTCTCTCTCTCTCTCTCTCTCTCTCTCTATCTATCTATCTCTCTTTCTTTCTTTCTCCCCCCCCCTCTCTCTCTCTCTCTCTCTTTCTCTCTCTCTCTCTCCCTCTTTCTCTCGCGCGCACACACACACACACACACTCACTGATACACACAATCTCATCTCTTTTCGTCCCCCTCCCCCATCGCTCTCTCTCTCTCTCTCTCTCTCTCTCTCTCTCTTTTCTTTCTCACTCCCTCTATCTCTCTCTCTTTCTCTATCTCTCAACATGAGCGTCGACCTATGTTCATTCTCTTCCCGTTTCTCTAAACAGCTAGCTACACACACACACACACACACACACACACACACACACACACACATTTTTAAAAAAGAAGACATCAGATAACGGTCATGTCATCGTAATGACGCAATTCAATGGGTGAATCACCGCTGACGGTAACTGGACACCATTCTTGTTTGTTGTTTTTTTTACCAAAAACTGGCCGACCTGGCACATCCATCAGTACCACACTGAATTCCTGGTGGGATTGACAAAGTCGACTTGTCCTTTCACAGACATTATAGATAGTATGCGCTTGGCTAGAATTTCACGACATTGCCATTCGGAAGTATAACGGACCAACTATGAATAACCTTGAACGTTTTAGTCTGGTTAATACAGTTTAGTGAGAATTACCCATAACGACAACAAAGATATGAGTGACGTCAACTTCATTATATCTACAGACAACCAATTGGATTCAATAGTCTGATGTCACGTCACCCAGCAACGGCGGCCATCGTGGTTCTAAACAAAGAAAATCGGCACTTTTTATTCTTCGTGCTGGCTAGAACTTTTCATATGTCTTGTGATCAGAATATGTAAAAGTCAAAACATGATCAGATTTATAATGTTTGTTTCCCCTCTGGATACGCTTTTATGCTTGTCGGAGAAATATTTCATATGGGCGTCCGCCATTGTTCCGATAGTTTAGAGCCAATTACTAAGTTACCATGCGTCATTACGGGGGACGTGACGTTACGACTGTTAAAGCGTATTGACGTCTCAATGGATTCTCCTCGTAAGCCTCTAGGGAGCTATGTTACTACTTTATTCAACGGTCATATCATTGAGTATGTGCATAGTCCAGTGACTTGGCAGAAACGCATCGCTTACAGGAGAGCGCTATTACAACAAACACCCCTGAAACTGGTTTAACGGAAATAATGAATGTATATGTGCTTCATTTTCTCTCTCTCTCTCTCTCTCTCTCTCTCTCTCTCTCTCTCTCTCCCTCTCTCTCTCTCTCTCTCTCTCTCTCTCTCTCTCTCTCTCATTCTCTATCTCTTTATTTAGATAATTGCTG
This sequence comes from Berghia stephanieae, assembly GCF_034508935.2. Lineage (NCBI taxonomy): Eukaryota > Metazoa > Mollusca > Gastropoda > Nudibranchia > Aeolidiidae > Berghia > Berghia stephanieae. The sequence continues at coordinate 35,872,623 of NC_088370.1, read as the reverse complement.
ATATTTAGAAGGGGGAAAAAAAAGATATAAATTAATGGGTTTATTCTTTTCTTCGGTACTTACCTGCAATTTACACCGCCTGGTTTTACTGGCAGAAAACACGTAATATTCGAAATGAGTTACTTATGAAAGCCATTTAATGCCCTTTTGACTAGACCCTAAAGAAATTCTCCATTGAAGAGAATTAATTAAAGGGAATTTCGTGTTTATTTTAAGGGCGCTTGCCACTGTATAAAATAGTATTTTGATTCTTTAATTACTGCTTGGGGAACAGATGAATGAAGAAATTGAGCATGGTTAAATGGTAGAATTGCATCACAGCGCTATACAGCGGGCCCGGTTTTAATTATTAATTAAAATTAAAACCCCTGAAGTTTTACGTGCTTTTTAAATTTTTTTTTTTTTTTTTACACATTTTAAAACTTTCAACTTGACAAGTTTGCAAATTGTTTTGATTCAGGACTGGTTTGGCGGCTAGTTTAGTTTATTTAACCTTTTAACACTTGTCCTACTTGTGTCAATAATTGTTTTATATTGCATCTACGCATTTCTATCATCCTTGAATCAAGTGGGTTATCCCGCCCGTATTATTGTCAAACGGCTTCCATTTCCATAATGTTATTTGGACTTCGAAGTCTTTAAAAAAAAAAAACAAACAAAAAAAACAAAAAAACAACCCAAACAACCATACCTGTTGGACTTATTTTGTTCGAAGATCATTCATGTTTTAAAATAGATAAATAAATGTGTAAATAAATTTAAAAAAAAAAAAAAAAAAAAAAGCCCAATGATATGGTGTATTGAACGAATCTTTGCTAGGACATTAAAAAAAATTCTTTGATTCGGATGAGAAAGTGAACTTTGGTCAAATGATATTATGAGTTTTGAAAAATTATCGGAGAGCCCGCTTGTCATTTTTTGACGTATGACGCATTCATCAATCTGCGCGTCGGATGTTTTGTTTTCAAGGAGTACAGGATTCGTCCACTTTTGTCACACACCGACAAAGCACTTTTTGTTTCCAAATTGGTCAGAAAAACCTTTATTACAGATGCACGGCATTCGATTCAAATGACGATCAAAATTCCTCAAACATTCTCAAACGGGGCAATTCTCTGACCTGGTCTTTTTATGTTCCCAGGTTTAGTGATTGTTGACAAATTGAGGGTTATACATAGATCGATGTTGACGTCACTAAGATCTTGGTTATTGGTTTTTGCCATCCGCGTTTATGAGTAATTCTCACTAAACTGTATTAACGAGACTATAAACGTTCAAGGTAACACGTAGTTTTGTGTGTTAGTCCGTAATACTTCGAAATGGCAATGTTGTGAGCTTCTTAGCCAAGCGCATACTATCTATAGATAGTATGCGCTTGGCTAAGAAGCTCATAACATTGCCACCCGGAAGTATAACGGACCGACACACAAAACTGTATGTATCCATGAACGTTTAAAGTCTGGTTAATACAGTTTAGTGAGAATTACTCATACACGCGGATGGCAAATAACAATAACAAAGACCTGAGTGACGTCATCTTCGAACTATCTATAGAAAGGGATTCCAATTTGAAGTGCGTGCAAGTCGTCTGGTCTGACCACAATGGCAAGAAAGCGTTTTGTCAGATGACGGCAGAGATTTCTAATATCATTTTCACACCTTCTCATTCAAGTTAATATTCTTCGTCTTTTTCTTTTGTCATATTCTTATTTATTTATTTATTTATTTATTTATTTATTTATTTATTTATTTATTTATTGTGGAATGACTCAGTATTTGGCAATCGTTCAATGTCTCACTGCTGTGATGAGAATAATAATCAAGGTCAGGAAGGAGCTCGTTCCGATTTGAAGGCCACAGGGGAAAATCGATCAAAGTCCGAAAGACCCTTACTGTTCTAATGTCACAATAATTTGGTATTAAAATCAACCAAGAGCTTGGTTTTTTAATATGCATCATGCATCTGACTTGTGGTCAAAATATATACGTTTAGTAATTCACATTCAATTCAATTCATATTATCATGTGGCGTTTTCAAATGGGTTTCCAAACTTTAATTTTGATTTTCTCAAAAGCTGAAAAATGTGACTTTGATCGTTTTCCCCCTGTGGTCTTCATTTAGGGAGCTTCACATATTACGTCATCAGCTAGGGGGGGAGGGGGGGGGGTCTACCAAATGTTGACATGTGTTGACATGGGGGAGGGGGGGGGGGTCAGACCCAAGATGATGTCATCAAAACATAGGCAAATTAAGCCTATTTCAAAGTTTGTTCCTTTCAAAACAGCTAAAGATAAATTGCTATGATGAGTATTGCCCATCTCTCAAGAAACAAAATGGGAAAGGGGTATCACTTCTCAAAAGGCGAACTTGCCCTAAATGTTCATTGTATCACTCCACGATCACAGCAATGAAAGACCATTCACGAAAATGCGGCATACATGAAGAACAGCAAATGGGAGAAAATGATGACGATGAAGATGAAATTGATGATACTATTTATAGTACATTGCCAGAGGTCCAAGGCAGAAACATTTTTGAATCAATTAATTTTATGTTTGGAAATTGAAACAGAAATTCATTCCACTAAAAGACTAATATGCTATAAAATAATTTGCCTCCTATACTATTTTAAATTACACTTTCTGAATTTTTTTAATAGCACCACCTGCACCAAGTAGCCTAATTTAAATAATGTTTGTTAGATTTATCTTTGCAAATTTAAATTTTATGTCCCCATTGTATCGTAAAACATAAATTATCAACAGTTTCTGAAATTAATAAAATGTCTGAATGTGTTTTATCAAACGTTGATAATCAATGTTTATGGTTTGAAAAACGAATAATAAATATTGTGAAATTTAAGTTATCTTTTAGTTTTTATTAAATTAGATGACGTCATCATCTGTTGGGGGGGGGGGTCAGGTAAATGATGACAAGTGATGACTTGGGGGAGGGGGGGGGGGGGTCTAAAAAGGGCAAATTAATATGTGAACGCTCCCTTATGTACCGCATGGTATAAAATGTACCGTTAACCTGCTACTGTTGAGGTCTGTTTTTATGAGTGTTAACGGCGTTGGCGACACTTTAAGGCCAGTTCAGCGCCAGCTATTATTGGGATCTTGTCAATCCGGTTATCCATCTCATCCAGGCGAGAGTCGCCCAGCTTTTGCCCAGCAAAAAGATGTGATGGCATCCACAGTCAGTTATTATATCTCTCACAATTTACCATCACGTTAGTTATCATGTATTTTGAATTTATATTGATCTGTTGATAAATGGGGAATGCGAAACGTCCATGCTAATCGTCTATGTTGATAAACTGGCGTTGAAATCTCGTCGATGTTTCCCACTGGTTCAAACGCGGCAAACAAGATTTCGATATTACATTTTAACTCAACTCAATCCTAGAGATTTTTTCTACTTTTCAAAATTGGAAGAAATGTATTTTAAAAAATGAGCATGTACATAGATAGTTTTATTCAACTACCATTAACATGCAAAAACTAAAAACATTAGCTTTGATAATGCACCTATAATTTGTCTCAGATAAATGAAATAAATAGGCATGGGGTGAAAGTAACCCTGGTAAACTACGGATATAGTCGGTGTTAGGGTTGAGTGAGTTAACACATCGGGACATCCATATCAAGGTATGTATTCGTGTGATTGGAACGCTGTGTGCCTTGGGAAATTACCTTATTTCATTTGGACCGGAAAACGTTTACTTTTACTGCATGTATCCTTTATATTTCCCAATGACCCTGAACTGATCAAAAATTGTTCAGAGAAGTGGCATGTGGTTGGTCCAAATGTAAATTTTATAAGACATATAAAAACGTCCCTCCTCCCAATGATAATAATAACGATGATGATTGTGACGATAGTAATGGTAGATAAATTTTAAAAATACAAGAACAAAACAAACATCCAGACAATCACCCCCCCCCCCAATCAAAAGCAGTAAAACAAAAACAAACAACAACAACAACAAAAAATAAGCAAATAAAAAAAAACACATTTACCATTATGTAAATATTTCGAAGCTCGAAGTAATAAATAACAATGTAAAATTGAATGTAAGCTTCAATTTAATATACGAAAACAGGTATGTCTGTTTTCGTAAATTAAATTGAAGCTTACATTCAATTTCACATTGTTATATTTATACATTTACGATTAGGAAAATAAAAACGACACAAGACGAAAATTGTTATCTGTAAATGGACCTTTCAGAAGCGAATTTTGAATTGACTGTACAGATAGAACGAAGTAGACGTCACTCACGTCTTTGTTATTGTTTTTTTTTTTGGGTTTTTTTTTTGCCATCCACGTTTATGAGTAATTCTCCTCACTAAACTGTGTTTGTGTGTGTGTGTGTGTGTGTGTGTGTATATATATATATATATATATATATATATATATATATGTGTGTGTGTGTGTGTGTGTGTGTGTGTGTGGATGGGCTGGGGGGGGGGGGGGGGGGGGTTCTCATTAGATATTCTATCTATTTGGCATCGACCGTCTAACGCGTGTTGTATGCAAATCCTTTTGACACATACCAGCCTCATTATCCAATTGACGACGTGTTGCTTGCACGGCAAAGGAGAGATAACGAATGTAGGATATAATAATATATATTATAATCGTTGCTGTACCATCAACTCCATCATTTTCATCAATGTTGAATAGGTTCTGTTGGATCGTTTGTATGTGTGTGTGTGTGTGGGGGGTTGAGGTGTGTGTGTGTGAGAGAGAGAGAGAGAGAGAGAGAGAGAGAGAGAGAGAGAGAGAGAGAGAGAGAGAGAGAGAGAGAGAGAGAGCACGAGCACAAAAACAAATACCCCCCCACCCCCCCACCCCCCCCAAACTTAAAATAAAAGTGAAACGAAACAAATACTCCGACGCAGCAGGATTCATATTTTGAAAGAGAAGATACGACACACACCCGCGTCGGGGGTCTGTTTATAAAAGATTATCATTGAGTGCAGTCAGTCGACAATAGAACCACTTGTTTATAAATCATTCGCTTTACAGTGTTTCTACATACACGTTCATAATTAAATGCTTATATCAATGCAAGATGATATTATTATTATATCACACCGCCGACCATCACACTCCCCTAAGACCTAAAACGAATCGCAAAATTGGTCAACAATGTTTTCCTACTTAAAGATATTAATAAAATAATAAATTCCCTTTGTCCATCCCGTAGGGGAAATTATTTGTCTTTAGGGTCTAATCCAAGGGAAGACTTGGTATAACCAAAGCTTAGGCCGCAGTGCAGCGCCGCAAACAGATAGGGCGAGATGACTTACTCAAGGGGCCACACAGCGAAGCGGGGGTATTCGAACTCGGTACTTTTTTGGTACGAAGTACGAAGCATGGACCGTACTGCTGAACCACTTTGCCCCTACTTACCCCCCCCCCCCCCATAGATAACACAGTAGTAGTAGTCTGTGCCCCCCCCCCCCCTTGCCCCCTTCCCCCCACCCTCTGGAATTCTTTTTCGGGATTGTTTGTTATTGTTGTACTGTGTATTGATAGAACGAAGATGACGTCAGATGAAGTTGACTATAAAAGTTCGTGGTTACACACAGTTTTGTGTGTTGGTCCGTTATACTTCAGGATGGCAATGTTGTGAGTTTCCTAGCCAAGCGTATTCTATCTCTAGTATGTTTTGTGGTAAATTTAAACCTCATTGAATTTGTTTTGTATAGAGTAAGTCGTTGTTTAAAAACATAAATAATAATAATAATATCTATTATTGTGCTCCCCCCCCCCCTCCCCCCTTTAATTTACTTAATAGTTGTGCTAATGACAACATCCTGTGTTATGTTTGTTATAGCCCGATTGAAACAATCAATGTAATTGTTATCCTAGATATGCCTATTAACCTTTTGGCAGCGCACAGGAGTGGAACAAAGTTAATGAGATTATATGGGGTCTATTATCATCAGACTAAACAAAAAACAAGATGGCAGACACATCATGATGATGTATCTCACCTGTCTGGGTGGCATTCCATGTTGTTGCCGTGTTTAACTCTTTACAGGCAGGCATCCATGGTATTCTAATATGCCATTCCTTCTTGATGTTTTCACCGAGATTATGGCTTCGCGGTGATTCTTTACTTTCATCCTTTTTATTATTGACCTTTTGTGTCTCATTTTCAGCTCAATATTTTGGGGTAGACTAGGCGGCCATTCCAAAATAAACAAATTTAAAAAATAAAATTCCCTTTATTCATCCCATAGGGGAAAGTTGTCTCTAGGTCTATTCCAAGGGAAGACTGGAATAACTCAGGCGTGAGCCGCAGTGCAGCGCCGCAAATTGAGCTAGGGCGAGGTGGCTTGCTCAAGGCCACACAGCGCAATGGAATTTGATCGAACTCGGCACCTTTCCGGTACGAAGCAAAGACCGTACCGTGGAGCCACGCTGCCCCCTATTTTAGTTACATGGCACAGTTGTTTGATTGTCTTTGTTTATCAGATGGAACTGGATGTTATGATTGTGGTTTGTTATTGTTTTGTTTTGTTTTTTAAATTTTTATTTTTTTTTTTTTTTTTTTACAAGTAAAGAAATGATTTGATCTTTCCGAGAATGATTGCAAACATGTTTAGATGCACATGTGAAACAATTAGGATGGTTATCTGATTATGAAGTACTGGCTTGGGCTAAAATAATCACTAAAAGATTTATTGGTATAATAGAGATACAAGTAGATCAGTACCATGCAGAAGCTTTTAGCAAACTTTAAACATGAACAGATATAATAGACATAGCTATAACGGACATCTGAAACGATGTTAAATCATGATTTATCAGAGACTTATGTATGATCATTGTCGTTGGTGCTTTCATGATTATTTTTGTCATTAATATTTCATTGTACTATGAACTTTGTACATTCAGGATTCAGTCGATCGTGACCAATTTCCAATTAATTACCATACGATAGTATTTTTCAATTTTACATTACCGTATTGATAAATTTTCCCTTACATTCAGTGTAAAACTGTATGTGAATGATACAACGCAAGGTTTATGAGATTCTGTAATTATAACCATTGTATAAGGCATTTAACTCTCTCCTTACCGACCATTTTCAGTATTTTCCCAAAATGGCAGGCTTACCCAGCAGAAAAATTGCTTTTTTCTTTAAACTCAAAAAATCTCTCTGCAAAACATGTGGTGTACGTGCAAAATAAATCCGAATAAGAAAAAAATGTATATTGTTTCGTAACAAATGTGACCATTTTGATGTAGGTGGTAAGGAGAGTGTTAAAGGATAATTCCTATATTAAGCCTTTAGTAAAATAACTGGGTGGGGTTCCTGACCTCCCATAGTGGGCAGGGAGGTACATACTGTGTCTTCTATCCCCTTATATCTGTTTTCCAACATGCTTTCTGTCTTTGTCTTGGAATGAGGTTACTTGATTTTGTCCTGGTCCTGGTTGGAGTCCTGGCTGGGAGGGAAACAGTCAAATGCATAGTTATTGTTTTGGGAGATGATATTTTTTTCCTTGTAAATGATCTCTCTGTAATGAATTATTTTATTTGTTATTTTGAATGTATAATGTAAGCATTTGAGTGTATTCCTCTTTGTTGGATCTTGTGCTTGTGTCTGGATGAGACTTATATGTGATCTCAAACTATGTACATTGGTGGTATGCTTTTGGAATCTACATCTGATCCCTATTTGTTTCCATTTCCCCCATGTCTTACTTTTTCTTGGGTGCTTTAATTGTAATTCTAGAACATTTTACTATCCCATTTTCTTCCTTTTTACTGGCGCTGATATAACCTAAATGTGTTGCAAGCGCCGTAAAACCCTTAAAAACAAAACAAACATTAGTAAGATAAGATAAAATAAGATAAGACAATTCAGTGGGTTTATATGAAGAAGGAGAAGAAGAATACGACTAATTTGATGGCAAACCCGATCAATACATCCAAGAAGATCTGGCAAGGTGGTGGTAGTAGTGTGTAGTAGGTAGAGTGCCAACCGCTCTTTTTTGTCATTAATTCAGGAAATGTCTGAAGACTGAGTTGTTCCTCTGTAAGGCTTATTTTTTAAAACATGAAATAGATGTTGCTTATATTTTGTTTCTGTATTCATTCTTATTATATTTATATAGATAGTGTCGTGATTTTAAATTTATTTTTGTTTTGCTTTTAAAAAAAAAATTCTGTAAAGCGCCGCAGAGCACGATTAACGTGGAGGTTTAGGCGCTATATAAATTCATTATTATTTCTTCTTCTTCTTCTTCTTCTTCTTCTTCTTCTTCTTCTTCTTATTATTATTATTATTATTATTATTATTATTATTATTATTATTATTATTATTATTATTATTATTATTATTATTATTATTATTATTGCGGGTGGTTGGATGGGAGCATCACCCTTGAATCATATACCTATGATGTTCGCATGGGTGTACGATCCGATAGTGATGTCGTTTCTTCTTCTCTTTACTAGCCTATCCTGCTTCTTTGGTTTGTGATTGTATTTTTGACAGGGGATATTTTTTTTTCTCTGTAAATCTTCTGCCTGTTAGTTCTTGGTTATTTATAATTTAGCTTATGATATCTTTAGGTTATGATTTTGATTTACATTTGTACTATTTTTGTTAGATTGCTTGTTTTTTTGTTTCAGCGGTCTCTCATATAACCTCAATTGTGTTAGAAGAGACCTAAAGCAACAAACAAACAAAATATTATTATTATTATTATTATTATTATTATTATTTTTATTATTACTATTATTATTATTATTATTATTATTATTATTATTATTATTATTATTATTATTATTATTATTATTATTATTTTATTATCATTATTATTATTATTATTATTATTATTATTATTATTATTATTATTATTATTATTATTATTATTATTATTATATAACCCCCTCTTCCCTTTAAAAATCAATGAAGGATTGTCTTCCATTATTCAAATTGATATCGAGTTGTCAAAAATATCTATCTGTTTCATATATATTATACGATTACTTAGTGGACACATTGCACCAAATTTGGGTCTTTTTTGGGTGTATATTATAGAGAGTATGCGCTTGGCTAAGAAGCTCACAACATTAGCATTCGGAAGTATAACGAACCAACACACACAACTGTGTGTAACTTTGAACGTTTATAGTCAGGTTAAATCTAATACAGTTTAGTGAAAATTGTTCATAAACGCGGATGGCAAAAGCAACAACAAAGACCCGGGTCACGTCAACTTCGAAATATCTATAGATAGAATGCGCTAGGCCAAGGAGTTCACAACATTGCCATCCGGAAGTATAACGGACCAACACACAAACTCTGTGTAACCATGAACTTTTATAGTCTGGTTAATACAGTTTAGTGAGAATAACTCACAAACGCGGGTGGCAAAAACAATAACAAAGGCCTGAGTGACGTCATCTTCGAACTATCTATAGGTCCAGTTCATAAGATGAGATGTATTAGTATTAGAAATAGGCTACATGTAGCTATCTTATTTAGGAAAGGGGTAGCCTAGGTCCCTTTATCTAGCTCATTTAATCGAGCGCTCACTCGCCTCACAAACAAAGGGGTCGACGTTGTCGATGGATGTGATCCGTTGTTGTGTCGATCGGAATGAGATGAAGAACAATGAATTAAAAATTAGATCCGAAAGAGGTTGTCAAAAAAACAAAACAAAACAAAAACCCCCAAAAAAACCAAAAAAAACCAAAAAAAAAACCCAAAAAAACCAAAACAAAAAAAAACAACCAAAAAGACAAAAACAAACAACCCCCCCCCCCCCCCAAACAAAAAACACAAAACAAAAAAAAAAAAACAAAAAAAAAAAAAACACAAAACAAAACAAAAACAAACTCTGTTGAAGTTGAAGAACAACCAAAACTCATACTCCTCATTACAGATATTTATAATGACTCCTCAACCTTTCACTTTCCTACCGATCATTTTCAGTATTTTCCCCCAAAAATGTCAGGCTTACCCAGCAGAAAAAAAAAATGATAAAAAAAACCCCCAAACCAGCTCTCTACAAAACTTTATGGTCTTATTGATTAAACAAAGATCGTTCTTAAAGTTTTTGTTGTACAAAATATATCTGAATTAAGAAAAAATGCATATTGTGTCGTAACAAATGTGACGATTTTAATGTAGGTTGTAAGGAGGTGGTTAAAGTAAATCTCAAAATTAAACAAGCAGTCATTATAACAATGGTCATCCTACTTAAAACCATTTTGAAGTGATTCGTTCCATTTGTTCTGGCTCCCCTGTCCAACCAACAGGAATCCGATTATTGGGACTGTTAGGTCTGACAGATAGTTATTTGCAGTGTCCCATCAAAAGGATAGCAGGCAATGTTGCTGTTCTGTTTAATACACCAGAAACCGGGATAAGCTCCAGCTTAATTGATTTATGGCTCTGACGAGCTAAAAGTAGATTTCATCTAGATTTCATCACATCTAAATACTTTCAAAGGCCGGACGTTTCATATAAAATGACAATGATCTATTTTTGGTTAATACATATTTTCTCCTTTGGAATGTGGACTTTTTTCTCTCTTCTATATTTCTTTTATTTTATTTTTTCTTTTCTTTAATAATAATATTAATAATAATAATAATAATAATAATAATAATAATAATAATAATAATAATAATAATAATAATAATAATAATAATAATAACAATAATAATAATTATAATAATAATAATAATAATAATAATAATAATAATAATAATAATAATAATCCTGATAACTTATATAGCGCTATAACTCCGAGACACCAGGCTCTAAGCGCTTAAATTACAAATTATTTTGGCTGAAACATAATCATTCACACATACAAGCACACACACAGACACACACACACGCACACACACACACACACACACACACACAATGCACACAACACAAACCAGACCTATCTTGCTTCTCATACCATCTACTAAAATCGAAAAAGATACGCGAACGTTTAAAAATAGACAAAGATTCTTTCTTTTTCCTCCCTTCTTTCTTCCTTTTAAAGTGAGTTTTTGTTATTGTTAGTCGCATCCGCAGATATTATCCCTGTCTCAGTAATATGCGTCATTTGTGTTGTGTAAAATAATTTTACTTGTTGTTTTAACCAATAGACCTTTCAAATCCTGTATTTAAATAAACAACTCAGACGGGCACTGGGACACCGGGTTTAACGTTATTTTGGTTCGTAAATGTCACAATAATACATAATGGAGTCGTTGACACGTCGGTAGGGCCCCGTGACCTTTGTGTGGTAATTTGAAATAAAAGTGTCTGCCTCTGTCCCTTTATAACGGCATTGGTCAAAGCGGGACTTTGGTTCCAACGACATTTCGATTTTTATCTCTCTGTCTCTCTCTCTTTCTCTCTGTCTCTCTCTCTTTCTCTCTGACTCTCTCTCTCTCTGTCTCTGTGACTCTCTCTGACTCTCTGACTCTCTCTCTGTGTGTGTGTGTCTCTCTCTCTGACTCTCTCTCTCTCTGATCTATCAATCAATCAATCAATCTATCTATCTATCTATCTATCTATCTATCTATCTATCTATCTATCTATCTATCTATCTATCTATCTATCTATCTATCTCACTCTCTCTTTGAGCGAAACTAGAAGTTGAATCGACACAAATCGTCCGCGCCCTCTGGCGGGATACAATAATATGACAAATGAAATGTAACGGGAAGCTGAATGGTTACACTGGTTGGGCCTTTGACAATCGTGTTCTTGAATAAGACCACTTGGTTTTGCCCATACCCTAGCTGGGAGTCTTTTTGTCCGATTTTTTTTTTCTCTCGTGTAAATCATCTCTGAGGATGACTTTATATATTTTAAGTTCCCAATGAATGATCAGTTTCATTGGGGATCTCGTGCTTGACATGCGTGAGAATTTGGGTGACTTCAAGCTCTTCTTTCCTGGAAATCTTCTCCATTATTGTGTGTACTTTTTCCTAGGCACCGCAATCCTTGTGTGTGTTTGTGTATGTGTGTGTGTGTGTGTAAGTGTGTGTGTTTATGTGTGTGTTTCTGTACTTTTAAATCGATCAAATTCTAAGTGGGTCGGTCACAAAGTATGATAAAGGTAATATAAGAATGAATGTTAAAAAACCCCCCAAAAAACAACAAAGTGAAACCGTTGACAGCCATCTATATTTTAGTTTTACCAGTTTTTGTTGACTTGACCCAATTCATTACCATTACCATTCATTGAGGCAGATGTGAGCAGAGAGAATTCTCATTATCTCTTTGCTTTTTTTTTTTTTTGTGATAAAGGCAAACCTCTCTGATTCATCTTATGTAAAAATGATGTAGACATTTGCTCCAATCTTTCCTTTCAGTTTGATTTTTGATTTGGTTTTACAAATTGTAATTTTATTGGTTGTTTTTTTGTTTTATTTTTTTTTTCTATCATCTTTTCAATTTAAAAAAAAATCGAATACCGCCAACACCGTCAGCATCGTGCTGACGTCATGGATAAAGAGATTATTTTGCCGGTAGTGCTTCATCTCTCCTCTCCTCTCCTCCATTTCCCGCCTCAAGTTGTTGTTTTCATTCATCCGACCTTTACCGTAAGTGTTGCGAATGTCTCAAAATTATTTGAGTATTGCGAATATCTCAAAATTATTTGAGTATTGCGAATGTCTTAAAATTGTTAATAAAAACATTTTTTAAATGTGTTTCTTTTCATAATTCTTGCTGTCTTTTGCTTGAAAATTGTCTCCAAAAAATGTATGTTTTAAAATTATGTATAATTTCATGATAGAACTGAGAATGCTGCTTAGAAATCTGATATTTACACTGGGTGGAAAAATAAACAACACCCCCCCCCCTCCACCCTTCCTTGCCTTCTTCTAACATAGTCAACCCTCTATAAAATATATATTGGTAAATTAGAAATTAGGTCATACTTCTTGATTTGAAAACAAGGTTTTCCTTTTCTTTAAAAAAAAATATATATATATATATATTGATCTTACTTTCTTTTCCCTTTTTGAAGCTTTTTTCTTCTTTCACTTCTTTCTTTCTTTCTTTCTATTTCGATTGTGATTCTTAACTTGTCAAAAAAAAATCTGAAAGAACTCTCAGGTTTGAGAATTTTACCAAGTTGCGTGACATTTTTATCGATCGGTATTTAAAAGCATTTTTTTCTCTGAAAAAAAAAACAAACCAAATTTATTTTTTTAAAAAGCAACAAAAAACAAATAAACAAACAAAACAAAACAAAACAAAACAAAAAAAACCCACCAAAACAAACAAACATAATGTGTTTTATCCAGTGACCCCTTATATAATATTATCTATGGATGTCGCTAGCATCATCAATTCTCGTACCAACATGAAGAATGGAGCGTGAAACTAAAAAAAAAATAGGTTAAAAAACACCCCCTTATAATTTTAACCTCATTTCGAAGCTTGACGCAATAGCCGGTGTAACGGTGGAGGTAATTTAATACCGTCATGCAATATCACGCCATCTTGTCGTTTTCATTGTATAACGAATTCGTACAGAGCTCGAGGTGTAATCTCGTTACATAATGTCATGGCTTGTGCCGTGTACTCAGAATTGTTCCCATTCATCACCCTAAAACTAAAACGTTGTGTTTTGCGTGCCTGGGCCACTAACCTTTTGGATACAAATATGAATGTTTCCAGGTCCGAAACAATACTTGCTTGGTTTCTGGTCTATCTCAATAAATGTCGGTTCCCGGCTTCCCATAGTGGGAAGTTTACCGGTTGCTTGTAGTGTTGTTGTTGGCTTGTGACTTTTATAAAGCGTTTTGATCACATGTAGTCTATATTGCCTCATGTCAAGTTTTATTCGTTTTTTTTTTGTTTTTTTTTGTCTTTTGTATTGTTTACTAGGGGTAGGGAAAGGTATCGCCTTTTTATTTCAGACCCACTGTCGCCCTCAAAACCTCACTTTGTTTTGACTGGGTGGGGTTCCTGACCTCTGATAGCGGGCAGGGAGGTACATACTGTGTCTTCTATCCCCTTATAACTGTTTGCCAACATGCTTTCTGTCTTTGTCTTGGAATGAGATTACTTGGTTTTGTCCTGGCCCTGGCCGGAATCCTAGCTGGGAGGGAAACAGTCAAATGCATAGTTATTGTTTTGGGAGATGATATTTTTTCCTTGTAGATCATCTCTCTGTTATGTATTATTATATTTGTTATTTTCAATGTATAATGTAAGCATTTGAGTGTAGTCCTCTTTGTTGGATTTTGTGCTTGTGTCCGGATGAGACTTATAGGTGATCTCAAACTAAGTACATTGGTGGTATGCTCTTGGAATCTCCATCGGATCCCTATTTGTTCCCAGTTCCCCTATGTCTTACTTTTTCTTGGGTGCTTTAATTGTAATTCTAGAACATTTTACTATCCCATTTTCTTCCTCTTTACTGGCGCTGATATAATCTAAATGTGTTGGAAGCGCCGTAAAACCCTTAAAAACAAAAACAAAAACTTTGTTTTGAGAGTAGATTATTGTTCAATTCACAATTGGTATTATCTAACTGGTATTACAATACAACAATAGAATAAGAATTTTTTTTAATGAATACGTCAATAATTGAATGCTTTCAAAATCTGTGACTAAAATAAAATATAATGTAATATAGATTAAATGAGATACACGCCGGTAACGAGGGTGTAAGCCAAGTTGAATTAGAAAGCAAACATGGAAGTGGAAGTGTACACACCATAGCAATCAGAGAGTGTATAGAGGGCATTGGTACACATACATAGGCATGGGGTTCTAAGAGGTCACAGTTTGGTGAGATGTCTGCCGACTGTTTGTCTTGGTATGCCTTGAGAGTGTGTATGTCACAGTGACACATGATCGACGCCTTTTCAATCTAGCTATTAAAAATAAGAATGATATTAATTTGTCAGAGTCGGAATTCGGTCATCGGGACATTTGAATTGACATCTTATATATTATATAAATTCTAATTCAACTGTATTAACCAGTCTATAAACGTTCAAGGTTACACATAGTTTTGTTTGTTGGTCCGTTTTATTTCCGGATGGCAATGTTGGGAGTTTCTTAGCCAAGCGTATACTATCTATAGATAGAATGCGCTTGGCTAAGAAGCTCACAACATTGCCATCCTGTAGTATAACGGACCAACACACAGAACTCCGTGTAACCACGAGCTTTTATAGTCTGGTTGATACAGTTTAGTGAGAGTTACTCATAAACGTGGATGGCAAAAAGCAAAAACAAAGATCTGAGTTACGTCAAATGTGTTCTATCTATAGGAGGTGTCCTTACCGTATCGGATAAGAGTCAAATTGTAACCCACTAAAGTAAAGTTAGGTTGGAATTCCCGATTAAAACTCCCAAAACATGAATCGACGACCTAGTGAAGAAATATCTATGTCCACTCGTGGCCAGTGGTATGAACATAGAGCTACTTTTGCTCTGAACTATCGATATGTTTACTTCTTTTCTTTTATTCCCTAAAAATGTTGCTTTATTTATATTTTAATTCGGCGTTTGATATTAATTTTGTCCTTTTCCATTTCTCTCTCTCTCTCTCTCTCTCTCTCTCTCCCCCCCCCCCCCCCTTCCCCCATTTTCCCCACTCCCGTCCCTTCACTTTCCCCCCCAACCAGGTATGATTACAAGACATTATTATTTAATTCCACCTTTTGCCTGGTGCCCAGAGGTAGACGACTGGGATCCTTCAGGTAAGTCCAACACTCTTATGGCTCTTCTTTTTACACGCCTGCTATTTGTACAAATTCTATCACAGTGGTATATACTACTACAACCATCATCACCACCACCACCACCACATCATCATCATCGTCATCGTCATCGTCGTCATCATCATCATCATCATCATCAATATCATCATCATCATCATCATCATCATCATCATCATCAATATCATCATCAATATCATCATCATCATCATCATCATCATCATCATCATCATCATCATCATCATCATCATCATCAATATCATCATCAATATCATCATCATCATCATCATCATCATCATCATCATCATCATCATCATAAACAAAGCAGCGTGTTTACATTTCTGAAGTTGGACAGCAACAAATCCTGTGATTAATGACTTGGTTGGACGAAAACATGAATATAAATCGCTCCCATTGCGAACAAGCAAGGAGAACGAACAGGGCAGACGTATCCTATCGAACCACTTTTTCTCTGGATGCCAAATGCTACCGTAATAATGTGATATGTACACCTACCTTTATTCTTTGATTACAGGGAGGTGTCAACAGGTAGATAAGATATCATTTGGTAACATCCCGAAATAAATGTTATCGTATCTCCCCCCCCCCTCTCTCTCTCTCTCTCTCTCTCTCTCTCTCTATCTATCTCTCTCTCTCTCTGTGTCTCTCTGCCTCTCTCTCTGTCTCTCTCTCGACACACACACACACAGTCTCTCTCTCTCTCTCTCTCTCTCTCTCTCTCTCTCCCTCTCTTTTCACTATTCCCCTCTACTCTCTCTAGCTAGCTCTCTCACACTCGATCCATTCAACCCTAACACCGACTATATCCGTAGTTTACCCGGGTAAACCTCATTCCTACTTATTACATTTTTCCGAGACAATACGTAGAATCCAAGCTAAGGTTTTGTTCTTGTTTTTTTTTTTTTTTTTTTTTTTTTTTTTTTTTTTTTTTTGCCATGTTAATATTTGAATATAACTATCTTTTTACATGCTTTAATACATTTTTTTCCAATTTGGAAAGGTAGAAAAGCTCTCTAGGATTGAGCGAGTTAATCTAAGTCTCAGTAAAATTATCAGCAGTACTGACAGGTAGTATCGTCTGATGGTTTCACACCACAATGTCATATCACTCTAACCAGTCCATACCCCAGACGGTTCACACATGATACTTTAGCATTCATTACTCGTGTGTAAATTACTTTCCAATAAACGAAGACCAAATTTCTGCGATCATCAGACTATCTAGTTGAACGGTGTGTTGTGACGAAGCTTCCGAGCGGGTTTGCGACGGTGCGCACGAGTGCGGTAAAAGAATTTGCTGATTGGGTCGATCGTCATAACATAGTAGTGTGAGCACTTTTAAGAAGCTACCGTGCTCTTTAAAAAAAAAAAAACAACAACAACAAAGCAGCTCTTTGCTTCGTACCCAAAATGTACTGAGTTCGAATATCCGCTGCGCTGTGTCTGTGGCCTTGAGTAAGTCACCTCGCCCTAGCTCTGTTTGTGGCGGCGCTGCATTCCGGATGACTCTTAGGTTATTCCAGTCCTTCCTTGGAATTGGATTCAGTAGTCTGATGTCACGTCGCCCAGCAACGGCGGACATTGGTTCTAAACAAAGAAAATCATTACTTTTTATTCTTCAAGCTGGCTAGAACTTATCATCTTTCTTGTGATCAGAATGTGTAAAAGTTAAAACATGATCAAATTTATGTTCCCCCCCCCCCCCTCTGGATACGCTTTTATGCTCGCCGGAGAAATATTTCATACGGGCGTCCGCCATTGTTCCGATAGTTTAGAGCCAGTTAATAAGTTACCATGCGTCATTACAAGGGAAGTGACATTACGACTGTTGAAGTGTATTGACCCTAATGACAAATTTTCCCTTACACCCACCACCCCCAGCGTTTTATTAACTCCCGTTATAATGTTATTATGTGTTAGGCTTGGGTTCCATCCCTCTTCTCCATCTGCTTTATTACAATAGGCTTCAACAGTCGTGACGTCACTTCCCTTGTAATGACGTATAGTAACTTAGTAACTCGTTCTAAACTATCGGATCAATGGCGGACGGCCTTATGAAATACTTCTCCAACGAGCATAAAAGTGTATCCAGAGAAAAACATTTAAAATCTGATCATGTTTTGACTTTTATACATTCTGATCACATGACATGTAAAAAAGTTCTAGCCAGCATGAAGAATAAAGAGTAACGATTTTCTTTGCTTAGAACCAAGCTGCTCGGTTCTTGCTGGGCGGACGTGATCTCAATGTCCCCGTCGAGCGCCGTTGGTCTGTCTTGGAATGGTTATAACATCATCCTGTTTAACTCGCTCTTCCTTCTGTCTGCACGTGTTCGTCATTTCACACATAACACACTTACGATTGTAGAACTCTGGCAAAAAATACATTTCTCTTGTTTTTGCCAGAAAACGTAGTAAGGTAAACTCTAAATATGGATCAACTTAGATGACCCCCAACATGTTCAACAGATAGTTCGAAGTTGACGTCATTCGGGTCTTTGTTATTGGTTTTGTTTTGTTTTGTTTTGTTGTTTTTTTTTTGCCATCTGCGTTTATGAGTGATTCTCACTAAACTGTCTGAACCAGACTATAAACGATCATGTTTACACAAAGTTTTGTGTGTTGGTCCGTTATACTTCCGGATGGCAATGTTGTGAGCTCCTTAGCCAAGCGCATGCTATGTATAGAAAGTTACAAACCTGAATCTGAAAAAGACTATGAATGGACTAATTGTTGGGCATGATCTAATTTCATTGTTATATGTTTTTTTTTAAATATGTGGAAAAACAAAAACAAGCAAAAACCCTATCTTGTCAGCGTAGGACTTCATGACTTCATACCGTGGTGCCGCCAATTATAGATGGACCAAACACCCGCTGGGACGGGAAAGTAGGATCTCGGATCTCTTCACCTCCCCTCCCTTTCTTTTTTTTTTTTTTTTCTTTACTTTGATGTATTATTTTAAACTGTAGATATATATTCTTTCTTTCTTTCTTTCTGTTCTTTATCGTTTTTTTTTTGATTCTTTGTTTTTGTTTTTGTTTTTGTTTTGGTCTTTTTCGGAATAGCTGGTGATTGATTTTGACTTCTCTACAACCCTTCTCTGTCTCTATAGATAGTATGCGCTTGCCTAAGAAACTCACAACATTGCCATCCGGAAGTATAGCGGACCGACACACAAAATTATGTGTTACCTTGAACGTTTATAGTCTGGATAATACAGTTTAGTGAGAGTTACTCAGAAACGTGGATGGCAAAAAAAAAAAAAACAATAACAAAGACCTGAGTGACGTCATCTTCGAACTATCTATAGATAGTATGAAGATGGGTCTTTGTTATTAATTGCTTTTTGCCATCCGCATTTAAGAGTAATTCTCACTTAACTGTATAGATAGTGTGAAGTTGACGTCATTCAGGTCTTTGTCTTTTTTTTTTTGCCATCCCGTTTATGAGTAATTCTCACTAACTGTATTAACCAGACTATAAACGTTCAAGGTTACACATAGTTTTTTCTGTTCGTCCGTTATACTTCCGGATGGCAATGTTGTGAGCTTCAGATCGTATGCGCTTGGCTAAGAAGCTCACATCATTGCCATCCGAAAGTATAACGGACCAACACACAAAACTATATGTAACGTTGAACGTTTATAGTCTGGAGAATACAGTTTAGTGAGAATTACTCAAAACGTGGATGGCAAAAAAAAAAAAAAACAAAAAAAAACAATAACAAAGACCTGAGTGACGTCAACTTCGTTCCATCTATAGTCTTGTTTCTTAACGTCGTGTGTTTGAATAGGGTTAAGGTTGTTAGTTGTCGTTATACAATGGCATTGTGCCGAGTTCCAGAATGCTCCATTTCCGCTAGCTGTCAATAATAGGCCCGCGTGGATGCATAACTAAAACAACCCACGTATTATTCGAGGACGGCTGACAATCGCATAGCTGCCAACCAGTACCATAAAATCGTACTTAGTACGATTTGGCCAATCCAGAAAAAAAAAAAAAAAAAAAAAAAAAAAAAAAAAAAAAAAAAAAAAAAAGAAAAAAAAAAAGAAGAAAATCTGATAAAAATTATCTTGGGAGAAAATTTTCGCCTCAGTAATCTGCTTCTGTCACCACCTCCCCATCACTTATGCCTACCCAGTATGATGATAAAGGTAAGCTTCTCTTAGTATTACAGTTCTGACCATTCTAGTACTTAAGTACATTAATAAATATGCCGTTTTAAGACATGAATTGTGAAAAGTTGGCAGCTATGCAATCGATTCCAAATAGGCTTCAACTGTCTGACGTCACGTCCGCCCAGCAACCAGCACTTTGGTTCTAAACAAAGAAAATCTGTACTTTTGATTCTTCATGCTGGCTAGAACTTTTTCACATGTTATGTGATCAGAATGTATGAAATTCAAAACGTGATCAGATTTATAATGTTTTTCTCCTCTGGATACACTTTTATGATCGTCGGAGAAGTATTTCATAAGGGCGTCCGCCATTGTTCCGATAGTTTAGAACCAGTTACTAGGTTACTATGTGTCATTACGAGGGAAATGACGTCAACGCTGTTCTAATAGCAATAATAGCCAGACTTTCCAACTGCTGAATTAACACGCCTTAGACTTTGGCTACATCGACAGTATCTCACAATATGATGATCGGTTATAAGTTCAAAGTGGTCCAAATGGGCTAGTCTGTATTGATGATATAGACAGAGTTACTCGGCTCTGCGGTCTAGTGGTATGACACTCGCTCTCGGATCTGAAGGTCCTGGGTTCGAGCCTCGCTCGTGCATAGTTGAGTCCTTGGAAAATGCTCTTCACTCGCATTTTTCTCTCACCGTACTTTGGTGTAAAATGAGTACCTGGCCGTTAACAGCGTTGTCTTTGTCGAAAAAATAATGTATTATTGGCGAACAGGCGTCAGGTCTTGTTCTTTATGTTTCGTGTTGCTTTGTAAAGCGCTTTAAGCACTTTAAGTTGATATTGCGCTATATAAATGCTCAATTAAAACATTACTCAGACGACACACACACACACACACACACACACACACACACACACACAGAGAGAGAGAGAGAGAGAGAGAGAGAGAGAGAGAGAGAGAGAAGGAGAGAGAGAGAGAGAGAGAGATGATGATGATGATGAGATGATGATGATGATGATGATGATGATGATGAATGATGATGATTGATGATGATATGATTGATGATGATTATGATGATTATTATATTATATATATTATATTATTATTATATTATTATTATTATTATTATTTATTATTATTATTATTATTATTATTATATTATTATTATTATTATATTATTATTATTATTATTATTATTATTATTATTATTATTATTATTATTATTATTTTTAAATTATTATTATTATTATAATTATTATTATTATTATTATTATTATTATTATTATTATTATATTTATTACTATTATTATTATTACTATTATTATTATTATTATTATTATTATTATTATTATTATTATTATTATTATTATTATTATTATTATTATTATTATTATTATCGTATCCAGCAGGTGTCTTGACTCACGCCTCGTCGTGTCTTGTAATAATGAGATGTTGGTGCCAAAACCCTGGAGTTGCAGAATTGTGGGGTCTGGCGTGAGGAATAAACAAACAAACTGACTGACAGCTAACGTTTTCAATCTCTACATCTACCCCTCATGGGAACCACACACACACACACACACACACACTTTCTCTCACACACAAACACACACACTCTCTCTCTCACACACAAACACACACACACACACTCTCTCTCACACACACACACATTCTCTCTCTCACACACACACACTCTCTCTCTCACACACACACAAACACTCACACACACACACACAAACAGTGACATTATCACTCATGTCCTGACAACGTCTTATTTAGATATCATGTAAACACAATGAGTTTGCAATATGTGGCTATGTCGTGGTCTAAAGGATTGACTCTTGCTTTCGGATCGGAAGGTCCTGGTTTCGAGCCTAGCTCGGCGCATAGTTGAGTCCTTGGAGAAGGCTCTTTACTCACATTATCTCATCGTACTCAGGTGTAAAATGAGTACCTGGCTGTTAACAGTGTTGTCTTTCTCGGAAAAAAAAAGTTACAGTATCGCCTAACAGGCGTCATGTCTCGTTCTACTTGTTCCATGTTGCTGTTGTTCAGGGACCCTTTGAGCACGTTTAGTGGATATTGCGCTGTATAAAATCTCAATTTTAATTTTAATCTTTTTAAATGTTAAAGGTTAAAAAAGGTTAGACTCGAAACGTCGTGAGATATGTGGTCTTGTACATCCCTTTTCGAGTCAACTCGTATAGTGTTTATTTATTATCTATGTTTACTTTAAATAAAAAAATTTAAAAAATAGGCAATTTTTCAAGTCCTTATCCAGTGATGCCAAAACTCAGGTTCCACCGAAAAAAAAATCCGGTCTGGAGAAAAAAAATTCGGGTTACGGGCAACTTCCGTCAAATTCCAGTGAGGTTAAATTGTTCCAATGATACCGCCACCCCCCCCCCCCCCCCCCCTTCCAATCACTATTACTACAACCACATTCACCTCATCATCATCACTACATCTACTACTACAACCACCAACACCACATCATCATTACCACTACTACCTCCACCATCACCACCTCATCATCATCACTACAACTACTACTACAACCACCAACACCACATCATCATTACCACTACTACCTCCACCATCACCACCTCATCTTCATCACTACAACTACTACTACAACCACCACCACCACCACCACATCATCATTACCACTACTACCTCCACCACCACCACATCATCTTCATCACTACAACTACTACTACAACCACCATCACCACATGATCACTACCACTACTACTACTACTACTACAACCACCACCACCACATCATCATTACCACTACTACCTCCACCACCACCACATCATCTTCATCACTACAACTATTACTACAACCACCATCACCACATGATCACTACCACTACTACTACTACTACTACAACCACCACCACCACATCATCATTACCACGACTACCTCCACCATCACCACCTCATCTTCATCACTACAACTACTACTACAACCACCACATCATCAATGCCATTACTTTTAAAAAACATCAAAACAAACTGATGGGGGACAGAGCAGGGATTAGAAATAAATAATCCTGGATCGATAGCATTTCTTTTGGTTGTGAGCCGAGTTATTGTACTAATCCATCCATCCATCCATCAATCCATCCATCCATCCATCCATCCCTTCATCCATCCATCCATCCATCAATCCATCCATCCATCCCTTCATCCATCCATCCATCCATCCGTCCATCCATCCATCCCTTCATCCATCCATCCATCCATCCATCTATCCGTCCATCCATCCATCCATCCCTTCATCCATCCATCAATCCATCTATCCAAATCCATCCATCCATCCCTTCATCCATCCATCCATCCGTCCATCCATCCATCCATCCCTTCATCCATCCATCCATCCATCCATCCATCTATCCGCCATTGCTTTCTTGTCGGCTATGTGGTCTTGTGGTTCGACACTCTCTTTCGGATCGGAAGGTCCTGGGTTCGAGCCTCGCTCGGCGCATGGTTGAATCCTTGGAAAAGACTCTTTACTCACATTCTCTCACTGTACTCAGGTGTAAAATGAGTACCTGGCCGTTAACAGCTTTGTCTCTGTCAGAAGAAAAAATAATTCTAATATCGCCTAACAGTCGTCATGTCTCGTTCTACTTGTTACATGTTGCTGTTGTTCAGGGACCCTTTGTAAAGCGCTTTGAGCACATATAGTGGATATTGCGCTATATAAAAGCTCAAGTTTTTGTGTTTATTTTTTTTTTAATTTTAATTTTTTAAATTTATTTATCTATTTATTTATTTATCTATTTATTTATTTATTTATTTATTTATTATTATTATTTTTTTTTTGGTTGCAAAACAGTTAAGCATTTGTTAATAGCTCTAAAATGCATAATGGGCGAAATAGTGATTTGAAGGAAAATCAGTCTCGCCATTAATTAAAGATGATGGCGTGTTAATGATGCAGTCCCGTTGTCACGCTGTGCAGCACTCTATTCGTCCTGGCTTGTACGCTACGCTGACAAAACGCTTTTTTTTTTCATTTTTGCTATAAATCGTATGCTTTGCAGTTATTATCTTATAGATGGTATGCGCTTGGCTAAGAAGCTCACAACATTGCCATCCAGAAGTATAACGGACCAACACACAAAACGATGTTTATAGTCTGGTTAATACAGTTTAGTGAGAATTACTCATAAACGCGGATGGCAAAAAGCAATAACAAAGACCTGAGTGACGTCAGCTTCATACTATCTATAAATAAAGAATACCGCCTACTTGTTAAATTGTTAAACATGAGACTTCTATGAAGACAGACACATGCTTCTTTTCATTCATTCGTCGATATTTGAAGTTAAAAAGAAAAGGAAGGGGGAAAAAACAAAACAAAATACAGAAAGATGTTTTGTCAGTTTTACGACGACACCCCCTGCATCTGATCCGCTTTTCTGTTGTCTGGTAATGAAG
Organism: Berghia stephanieae; assembly: GCF_034508935.2. Classification (NCBI taxonomy): domain Eukaryota; kingdom Metazoa; phylum Mollusca; class Gastropoda; order Nudibranchia; family Aeolidiidae; genus Berghia; species Berghia stephanieae. The sequence continues at coordinate 35,848,276 of NC_088370.1, read as the reverse complement.
GATTTACGACTTTTTAATGTTCCTGCCTCTTCAAATTAAAATTAAATTAAAATGAGCTTTTATTTATCGCAATATCCACTAAATGTGCCCAAAGCGCTTTACAAGGGGTCCCTGGTCAACAGCAATATTTAACATTTAGGACGGGTCATGACGCCTGTTAGGCGATATTACATTTATTTTCGGACAGAGACAACGCTAACGGCCAGGTACTCATTTTACACCTGAGTACGGTGAGAGAATATGAGTAAAGAGCCTTCTCCAAGGACTCAACTATGCGCCGAGCGAGCGAGGCTCAAACCCAGAACCTTCCGACCCGAAAGCGAGTGTCGTACCACTAGACCACATAGCCGCACAAAGAAGACAGAAAGATGTTTTGTCAGTTTGACGACTGACTTCTGCATCCCCCCTGCATCTGATCCGCGTGTCTATTGTCTGGTAATGAAGGATTTACGACTTTTTAATGTCCCTGTCTCTTCATTCACGATGTATTCAATCATTCATTCCACAAGTAGTGTGATTGTCTGATTTTGTAACGCTTGGGTGCACGTCCGCGATTGCCTTATCCAGTCAAAATAAAATTAAAAACATTGTTGTTTAATCCTCTGCGCTTGTGGGATTGTGATTGGTATCAATCTATTCCTGCATTATGGGGTTTTTTATTCTTCATGCTGGCTAGAACTTTTTCAAATGTCATATGATCAGAATGTATTTTATAAAAGTCAAAACACGATCATATTTATAATGTTTTTCTCCTCTGGATACACTTGTTTGCTCGTCGGAGACGTATTTCATAAGGGCGTCCGCCATTGTTCCAATAGTTAAGAACCAGTTACTAAGTTACTATGCGTCATTACGAGGGAAGTGACGTCACGACTTTTGAAGCCTATTATCCGTTTATATCTTCAGAATCTAGAATGATCCATATTAAATTTATAATGCCACCACTGTTACATACAGTTAAGTCGTGGTAAAATCGTCACATTT